>NW_006411109.1:10956-11475 GCF_000296735.1 Chrysochloris asiatica
TCAATGTACATTTCCAGCTCTTTCTGGATTATCTTTAACAAATTTTTTCTTGTGTGATACTGTCTGATGACTTCCGCATTCCGTTATGTTACCTTCCTTTGGAATGGGCACAAATATAGATCTCTTCCAGTCATTTGGCCAGGTAGTAGTCTTGCAAATTTCTTAGTATATGTGAATTGAGTGCCTCCAGTGTTGCAGTCATTTGTTGAAATATTTCAATTTGTATTCCATCAATTCCCAGAGTTTTGCTCTTTGCCAATGTCTTCAATGTACCTTGGATTTCTTCTTTCAGTTTCACTGGCTCTTGATCTTATGCTACCTCTTGAAATGTTTGAACCTGGACCATTTTTTTTTTGGTACAGTGACTCTGTGTCTTCCTTCCACCTTCTTTTCATGCTCTTTGCATCATTCAATATTTTGCCAATGGCTGATGGCTATGTGCAATGGAGTTGGTTCTGACTCATAGGGACCCTGTAGAGGGTTTTCAAGGCTGTAAATCTTTACGGGAGCAGAAAGCTT
>NW_006411109.1:11575-12084 GCF_000296735.1 Chrysochloris asiatica
GAAAGCATTTAACAATAACAGCAACACAGTTACTGAATGATACATTTCCTTAAAGGGGTCTGGTCATATTCCACTTTGTTATTGTTTTGAATCGACTCTCTGCTAATCTTCATTTATTATTCAACCAAACCCATTGTTGCTGAGTTGATGCTAACTCATCCTGACCCTCTAAGGCATGGTAGAACTGTCCTGAGGGTTTCCGAAGCTGGCATCTTTAAGGAAGCCAACTGTCACATCTTTGTCCCATAAAGCATGTGGTAGGATTGAAGCTCAGAGATTTTGCCTAGATCTGAGCATTTAGCCCTTTCTCCCTCAGGGTATGTTCCTTATTTTCACTTGCCTTTTACTCCACCTGTTCTCATGGCCAATGCACAAAACCCCAGGTTAGAGTTTCCCAAATCCAAACAGATGTGCTTAGAAAGCCTCCATACTATCTATGTGCGTGTGTGTGTATAGGAGTCCTGGAGGAACCATGGAGTAAGTGCTGGGCTTCCATAGAAAGGTCAGCA
>NW_006411110.1:0-1471 GCF_000296735.1 Chrysochloris asiatica
ATCCATGCCAAGAAATTTGGAAGTCAACTACCTGGCCAATTGACTGGAAGAAATCCGTATTTGTGCCCATTCCAAAGAGAAGTGACTCAACAGAATGCAGCAATCATCAGACAACATCATTGATATCCCATACGAGTAAAGTTTTTACTGAAGGTAATACAAAAATGGTAATGCAAAAATTGAGCTCCATAGAGACAGTGCTAGGTCAGGCAGAGCCAGCCAGCATTGGGCAGACTCTGTGCCTCGTGGTCAGAAAATAATAATAACTAAACATGGACAAAAGAGATCCTAAGAAGCCGGGAGGCAAAATGTCAGCCTATGCATTTTTTGTTCAAGGAGGAGCACAATAAGAAGCACCCAGATGCTTCAGTCATCTTCTCAGAATTTTCCAAGAAGTGCTCAGAGCGGTGGAAGACCATGTCTGCTAAAGAGAAAGGAAAATTTGAAGACATGGCAAAAGTGGACAAGGCCTGTTATGAAAGAGAAATGAAAACCTATATCCCGCCTAAAGGAGAGACAAAAAAGATGTTCAAGGACCCAATACACCCAAGAGGCCTCCTTTAGCCTTCTTGTTTTGTTCGGAGTATCGCCCCAAAATCAAAGGTGAGCATCCCATCCTATCCATTGGTAATGTTGCAAAGAAACTAGGAGAAATGTGGAATAACACCACTGCCGATGACAAGCAGCCTTATGAGAAGAAGACTGCTAAGCTGAAGGAGAAGTACGAAAATGATATAGCTGCCTACCAGGCTAAAGGAAAGCCTGAGACAGCCAAAAAGGGAGTCATCAAGGCTGAGGAAAGCAAGAAAAAGTAGAAAGATGAAGACGAGGAAGATGAAGAACAGGAGGAAGATGAAGAGGAGGAAAATGAAAAAGTTGATGATGATGAATAAGTTAGTTCTAGCACATTTTTTTTTTTCTATAAAGCATTTAACGCCCCGCCCCCTGTACAAAAGTCACTCCTTTAAAAAATTTGAAACGTAAGAATGTGTAAGATTTTTTAAACTATACAGTGTCTTTTTTTGTATAGTTAACACTCTACTGAATGTGTCTTTAGCTAGCCCTGTCCTGGTGATATTTTCAATAGCCACTAACCTTGCCTGGTACAGTATGGGGGTTGTAAATTGGCATGGGAATTTAAAGCAGATTCTTGTTGATGCACAGCACAAATTAGTTATATATGGGGATGGTGGTTTTTGTTTTTCATCTTCAGTTGTCTGATGTAGCTTATACAAAATAATTGTTCTGTTAACTGAATATCACTCTGTAATTGCAAACAAAAAAATTTGCAGCTGTTTTGTTGACATTCTGAATGCTAAGTAAATACTTTTTTTTAATAAAAAAAAAATGGCTACAAACATACATTAACAGGGAACTTCCAGAGGTTCAAGCCAGATTCAGAAGAGGACATGGAACAAGGGCTATTGCTGACATCAGATGGATCTTGGCTCAAAGAAGAGCATACCAGAAA
>NW_006411110.1:3042-4054 GCF_000296735.1 Chrysochloris asiatica
TACTGCAAAGTCAGTGGTTCAAGCTAACCAGCTGCTCCTTGGAAAACCTATACAGGGTCGCTATGGGTTGGAATCGACTCAACAGCACTTAACAACAACAACATCTATCTTAACATCAAGATGGCATTCTTTGGGAAAAGGAAACAAGAAATCAATAAACTTCCTCTAACATTTTACCTTTAGGGTCTCGGCTGCTTAATTCCTGAGATAACTATCTGGGTGGGCTTTTCTTGTCCTGTTCTCCTAGGACCTTAAGGTCATCTTAGCTAATTTATAAACTTCTTCATTTGCAGGGTCCTCATAAGGAGCTCTGGTAGCAGAGTATAGTGGTTACAAGTCAGGCTGCTAGACACAACATCAGCAGTTCAAAACTGCCAGCTGCTCCACGGGAGAAAGAAGAGGCTTTCTGCTCCCATAAATATTTACAGCCTCGAAAACCCTATAGGATCGCTATGAGTCGGAACCACCACCACCTTATGTGCAATGGCTTCTTTTATGTCCAGTCTCTATAGCCATTCTTGCTTCTGATTTAGGTACCAACCTTGTCTAATCATGTAACTGGGGTCACACTACCCCAGTCATAACTGCTTTCTGAAAAACTAATTCTTTGGTTGTTCCGTAGAAGACGGCTATGAACATGGCAGGCACTTGGAGCTTCATGAATAATGCAGCGTTACCAAAATCCACCCCACCACTACTGGTTATTACCATCAAAGGATGTTGTTCTCCTTTGAACATCCCCCAGTACTTAGCTAATGTTGCTGTAACAGAAATACCACAGATGGATGGTTTTAAGGAACATAATTTCATCTTCGCGTAGTTACGGAGGCTAGAAAGGAGCTCCGGCAGCGTAGTGATTACCAGTCGAGCTGCTAACCTCAAGGTCAGCAGTTCAAAATTTCTAGCCATTCAGCAGGAGAAAGATGAGGCTTTCTGCTTCTATAAAGATTTACAGCCACGGAAACCCTATGAAGGGTCGCTATGAGCCAGAATTGACTCCAGAGCACATAAT
>NW_006411110.1:5704-6669 GCF_000296735.1 Chrysochloris asiatica
GTTGTGCATATATCATTATTTACCTCTGTCTCACTTAGCCCATTGAGACCTGTCTAATTGTTTTCCCATCTGCTTTGTTCTTCCATTCCCCTCTCCCTATTTGTATATTGCCCCCTCCCTAGCACCCAAACTATCTTGTGTCTAATCCCTGCCCTGTGTAACACCTTCCCCTCCCTCCCCTCACCCACCCCCAACATCCCAATAATCAACAAAGAATCCCCCCTACCCCCCTTTAGTATGGGTTCTTTTCCTTAGTCTTTTATGGTAGTGGTCCTATGCAGTATTTCTCTTTTTGTGACTGACTAATTTCACTCAACACAATGCCCTCAAGGTTCATCCATGTTATGGCATCTACCTTTTGACCATTTGCTCTTACTTGCTTCTCTATGCCCGATGTGTGCCTTTTGTATATATTTAAATGCATCCTATGCTGATCTGGTCTCATTAACATAACAAAGAACACTAGGTTCCCAAATGGAACCTAGCAATTAGGTTTTGCAATACATATTTTTTTAGGGACACAATTAAATTCATAATTCCCACAGAGTGGGGAGGAAACACTACAACTATTTCTTTTCTACCTTAAAAACAAGAGAGAAACCCAACTTTACTAAAGATTAATATGAATATAATTTGTAAATAAATATGCATAAGCTGTAGTCCTGGTATGGTGTGGTGGGTTTATGCGCTGGACTGCAAAAGTGATTGAACAGCAATGTCAAGCTCACCAGCTGCTTCACAAAAACCCTATACAGAGTGACTGTGGGTCAGAAACGCCTCGACGGTACTTAACAACAACAACAATGCATTAGTTAGAAGGATGCTGAAATTATATTACAGATACAGCAGAACAATTTTTTTTAATTCGAAACCAGAGCTTTAGAGCAAGAATGAATGAATCTACTCCCTCTTTCACATGACACTCATTTAAAGAGAATTGGTGGTGGTTGGTGGTTATGTGCCAT
>NW_006411110.1:7400-8725 GCF_000296735.1 Chrysochloris asiatica
GGAAAATCTGTCATTTAATTCAAGTAGTCACTCAATGTACCTTCAATGCGCAGTTAATGTTCTAGCTGAAGATGCAATGAATGATTAGTAATACAAAAAAAGTTCCTGCTTTCATGGAATTTATAATCCAGTCAGGAAACAGGCAATAAATAATAAATTGAAATAATAATGATATCATGTGACATGTAATATATGTGACATGAGGAAAAACAAAGCAGAATGAGGGCTAGAGATCCAGTAGAGTGGATGATAGGAAGGCCAGGGAAAGTCTCTCCTGAGGTAACACTTAACACTTGGATGAGGAGAGTCAGAGCCAGCTAGCGAGACGTGAGAAAGTATGTGGGAAGTGCATTCCTGGTAAAAGAAACAGCAAGTATGAAATCCCTGAGGCAAGAACCAGCTTAAGTTTGAAGACAGCAAGAAATCCAGATGTCTAGAGAGAGGAAGGAGCTATGGTCAGAGACTGGCAGGACTCTCTCATGTTGTTATTGTTTGGTGCCATCAAGCCAGTTTCTACTCATAAAGACTGTGCGCAACAGAACAAAGCACTGCCCAATCCTCTGTGTCCTCCCAATTTTTGTTTGAGCCCATAGTGGCTGCCTTCATGTCAGTTCATCTCATTGGGGGTCTTCCTCTTTTTTACTGATCCTGTGGCACTATGGGTTAATGTACTGGACTGCAAAGTTGATTTGAACTGCAAGGTTGGTGGTTCAAGCTCACCAGCCACTCCTTGGAGACCCCATACAGGGTCGCTGTGAGTCGGAACCAAGCCAATGGCACTCAACAACAATAATTAGTACATTTTACCAAGCATGATGTCCTTCTCCAGGGACTGGTTTCTGCTTACAATTTCAGAATGCTCGCTTCAAGGATCACTCTGGCTGTATTTCTTCCAAAACAAATTTGTTTGTCCTATTGGAAGTCTATGGTACTTTCAATATTCTTCCCCAATGCCATAATTCAAATGCACCGAGTCTTCCTTATTCATTGTTCAACTTTCACATGCATATGAGACAACTGAAACTATCATGGCTTGGGTCAGGTGCCCCTTACTCCTCAAAGTGATGTCTTTGTTCTTTAACACTTTAAAGAGGGATTTTTGCAGCAGATTTGTCGAATGCAATACATCATTTGATTTCTTGACAGCTGCTTCTATGAGTGTTGGTGGTGGATCCAAGCAAATGAAATCTTTGACAACTTCAGTCTTTTCTCTGTTAATCATGTTATTTATTCGTCCAGTTGTGAGGAATTTTTGTTTTCTGCATATTGAGAAGCAATCCATATGTAATACAGCTTTCATATGGATTGTAATACTTCATCAGTAA
>NW_006411110.1:10695-11728 GCF_000296735.1 Chrysochloris asiatica
CAGATCATTGGCAAACATAACAAAAGAAAAGAGGGAGAAGACACAAATAACACACATTAGAAACCACATGGGCAATGTTACAACAGAACAAAACAAAATCAAAAGAATAATAACAGAATACTATGAAGAAATTCAGAGTCCTGGTGTGGAGCCAGACTCCAAGGCTGTTTAACTGCAAGGAGCGGAAAGCCTCATCTCTCTCACGCGGAGGGCCTGGTGGATTCGAGCTGCTGACCGCAGCGTTCGCAGCCAGATTTTTAACCACTACACTACCAGGCCTTCCTGGCAACAACAACATGGAATACCGGGCCACAAGGGCTCATCAGATGGTGTTGGAACTCTGGAACAAATATAAAGGTACGTTTGGAGGATCGGAGGGTTTATAGCTGGGGAATTTGCAGGAGAACACAAAAATCCATTATTTTCTGGATCAAGACACTCAGCTGTTACAGGAGCCACCATCTTGGGAAAGCATATCTTGATTGTATCAGGATTGATAGGATTAGGAGAGAACATCTTGATTGTATCTTGATTATAACAGGATTGTATCAAGATTAACATCGAACTTTAAAGTGACAGAATCAACATAAAACCAAACGGCCACCACTAGTCTGTCTGTCATGCTGTGGTGGTTTGAGTTGCTGTGATTCTGAGGGCTCTGCCACCAGTATTTTAAATACCAGCAGGGTCACCCATGGTGGACAGGTTTCAGATGAGCTTCCAAAGACAGACTAGGAAGAAAGAGTCACAAACTACTTCCGAATCGCTAGTTACTGAAAACTCTATGAATAGCAGAGAAACACTGTCAGGTACAGGACCAGAGGTGGGAAGGCACTCAGAATGCGACTGGGGTAAAAAATGCCTCCTCAAAGTAGAGTTGACCATGATGACGTGAATAGAGTAAAAGCTCAGGGGAGAAATGCTCACAGAACCTTCATTTGCTAATGGGCCACAAATCAAAATGAAGAGAAACAGCTGTAAACATCCACTGAAAATCAGAACATGGAATGCAAAAAGTATGAATCTGGGAAAA
>NW_006411110.1:11828-12239 GCF_000296735.1 Chrysochloris asiatica
GTTTGGAGGATCGGAGGGTTTATAGCTGGGGAATTTGTAGGAGAATACAAAAATCCATTATATTCTGGATCAAGACACTCAGCTGTTACAGGAGCCACCATATTGGGAGAGCATATCTTGATTGTATCCGGATTGATAGGATTAGGAGAGAACATCTTGATTGTATCTTGATTATAACCGGATTGTATCAAGATTGACATCGAAATTTAAAGACACAGTATAGACATAAAACCAAACGGCCACCACTCGTCTGTCTGTCATGCTGTGGTGGTTTGAGTTGCTGTGATTCTGACGGCTCTGCCACCGGTATTTTAAATAACCAACAAGGTCACCCATGGTGGACAGGTTTCAGATGAGCTTCCAAAGACAGACTAAGAAGAAAGAGTCACAAACTACTTCCGAATCGCTAGT
>NW_006411111.1:0-554 GCF_000296735.1 Chrysochloris asiatica
CCTTAATTCATGCTGAGTTGGTTTTTTAATAAGGTGCGAGGTAAAGGTCTTGTTTCAATCTTTGGTATATCAATTTCTAGTTCTGCCAGTACCATCTGTTGAAAAGACTATGTCTTCCCCACTCATTGTACTTTGGTCATTTGTCAAATATCAGTTGGCTGTATGTGGATGGGTTAATTTCTGGATTCTCAATTCTGTTCCATTGATCTGTGTATCTATCATTATACCAGTACCCCAGGCTCTTTTGACCACTATAACCATGTATTACATTTTGAAATCAGGGAGTGAGAGGCTTCCAACTTTGTTCTTCTTCTTAAGCAGTGCTTTGCCTATCCTGGGTCTCTTTTCTTTCCATGTAAAATTGGTAATAGTTTTTTTCCATTTCTCTAAAGAATATTATTGGAATCTGAATTGGGTTGCATTGTATGTGTTGATTGCTTTGGGTAGTATTGAAATTCTCAAAGTGTTAAGTCTTCCTATCCAGGAGTATCTGATAACCACATGGTTTACTATGCAGGGAATGACAAATTGAAAAGGAATGGTGTTGCATTCAT
>NW_006411111.1:2889-8400 GCF_000296735.1 Chrysochloris asiatica
GAGAAAAAGAGGAAGACCTCTTACGAAGTGGATTGGCCAGGTGGCATCATTGATGGACTCAAGTGTGGCAGCAGTAGTAAGGTTGGCCCAGGATCGGACACAGTTTCGTTCTGCTGTGCATGGGGTCGCTATGAGTCGGTTCCGACTCGATGGCACCTGACAACAACAACAATCCAGGAGTAGATTTGAATTTTTGACTGGCAATCTAGGAAGTGCTAATTATTATATTTTTATTATTAGCTGTAGCATTACTGTTAGTTATATGTGACTGAGAGATACCAAACTGACCTACTTCCATTGATTTTATTCCAACTCATAGTGGCCCTTTTTAGATAGAGTAAGACTGCTACTCAGAGTTTTCAAGACTGTAAATCTTTGTGGAAGCAGATAGCCTCATCTTTCTCACAAGGTGGGTTTGAACTGTGAGCCTTGCCATTAGCAGCCCAATGTTTAACCCTCTATGCCACCAGTGCTCCTTTTGAGAGGCACAAAAGGATGAAATATCAAAGGTCACTTTGCTCTTCATTCCCTGGTTGCCCCACCTCCAGATCTTCTTCTCACCTATCTGAGCTCAGAAGAATGCTGAGGCAAAAGAGGCAGGCTCCCTGGTCTTTGACTTCCTGGGATTAAGTCAATTAGAAGTTCAGGCTGGAGGTCAGAGGTCGGGAGAAAAGAAGGGTTAGGTCATTCATCTTCTTCCTCAATTTCTTCCTGCCTCATCACAGTTTTGCTGTCTTTATGAGTGAGTTGGAGCCCTACTTTATGGCAGTTAGCAACAATAGCATTTGGATCAGCTCCCATCAAACAATTTCTTTTCTGTGTCCACTTCTCTTCCCAGGCCCTGATACCACCATGTCTTTCCTTTGTCCATTTGGACCAATGAAGGCACAAGTCAAAGAGTGGGAACAACTCATGGGTTCTGCCAACTGTCCATAGCTCTGCACATAGTCTCTTCATTAGACTTATGTCATGTAGATCCTTTGAGTTAGCCATCTGTAGGCATCCCTGAGTCATGTAAACAGTTTTCTTGGCTACTAACTGAAAGCTTGGTGGTTAGAGTCTACCTCAGAAGAAAGATATGGCATTAATGAGCAGAAATGGACTGGTATTGGCTATTTTAAATCAGATAATCATATGGCTTACTATGCTGGGAAAGTCAAATTAAGGAGGAATGGCATCACATTCATTACTGAAAAGAATATTTCAACATCTACCTCCAAGTACAATGCTGTCTGTGATAGGTTAATACCCATATGCCTACAAGGAGTCCTAGTGCGATGCTGTAGGATAAGCAATGGACTGCTATCTGCAAAGCTGGTGATTCAAACCCACCATCCACTCCTGGGAAATCCTATATAACATTGCTATAAATTAACAACAAGGAAGACCGGTTTATATGACTATTACTCCAAATTATCCACTAAGCTAAATCAGTGATGATGAAATCTAAGAATTTTACCAAATTCTTCAGTCAGAAATTGATCAACCATGCAATCAAGATGCATGATAATTACTGCTGATTGGAATGCAAAAGTTGGAAACAAAGAAGAAGGATCAATAGTTGGAAAATTTGGCCCTGGTGATAGAAATGATGCTGGAGATCTCATGATAGAATTTTATAAGACCAATGCCTTATTCATTTCAAATGCCTTTTATAAACATAAAAGGTCACTCTATATTTGGATCTCACAAAATGGAATACACAGGAATCCAATTGACTACATCTGTGGGAAGAGACAGTGTAGAAGCTCAATATCATCAGCCAAAACTAGGCCAGGCTCTAACTTTGGAATAGACCATCAACTGCTCATACTAATCCCAGAGTCACTGGACAAATTTGGCCCAGTGTGTGGATTCCATATTGCCTGAGACTGCTTTCATTAGTCTAGTCTCAGCTGTCAATGTCCCACTGTGTCTTAAAAGCATCTTAGTATTGCCATTAGTGGATGCAGGTGTTAAGAAAGCTATTAGGTGAGAGTAGCAGAATACCTGGCCAACAGGGGCTTTGACACATACAGGGTTGATTTTCTCAAAAAGTAAGAAGCCAAAGGAAGGTGAGAGTACAGGGTAGGAATGGGGGCTTGACAATGCTGTAAGAAACCTAACCTGCCTTAACAGGTGTAGCTTGTTGACTTATCACTTCTGAGAATCATAGTAGCCACATGCCCAGGTACCATGTTCAAGTTCAAAGAAGGAAAAAAGAGAAAAAGAGGCAACAGTTGCCTGAGTCCCCTTTACATGAAAAGCAATAACTTCCTTCTAAAAGTACCCTATAGATTTCTAAGAAGACTGCATTTATCAGAACTCTGTCATATGACAACTCCCAACAGCAGGTGATTCATAGAAAATTAGTATTTCATATCTATAGCTGAAAAAGGCAATGAAGAAGGAGATCAGCAATGACTGGGGGGTAATGGGGAGATGGATTTCCATCAGATCATCCATGTGTCTATCACCCTGACTCCATCACTTGGCATAAAAATCAGAAGTATCAGAATAACAGTTATATCTACTATATTAGCAACAGCCAATATTTCTATCCATCACTCATATGTCAGTTTGTTGTACTATAGTAGCTTCAATGTTGCTGTGATCCTGGAAGCTATGCTACCAGTATTTTAAATACCAGAAGGTTCATTCATGGTGGACAGTTTTCAATAGAGCTTTCAGATTAAAAAACCTGGAAGTAAAGGCAGCCTTATGAAGAGTAGTGCCATATTGTTAGATATAGTACCAGGTCAGCCCCTCAGGTTGGAAGAAACTAAAAATACAAATAGGAAGAGCTGCTTCCTCAAAGTAGAGTTTACCATAATGAGGTTAATGGAGCAAAGCTTTTGAGAAGTTCTTTTGCTGATGGGGCATAACTCAAAATTAGGAGAAACAGCTGCAAGAAACCACTAATAACTGGAACACAGAGTATACAAAGTATGAATTTAGGGAAATTGGAATTTGTCAAAAGTGAAATGGAATGCATAAAGATGATATCCTAGACATTGTTATTAAGTGACGTCAAGTCAGTTTCAATTCATAGTGACCCTGTGTAGCGTTTCTGAGGAGCAGCTAGTAGGATTGAACTACCAACCTGTAGTTAGCAATTCAGTGCTAATTCTTACAGCACCATATCCAAGGCACTAAAGGCATTGGAAAAAAAAACAAGACCTCAGAAATTGACTGAATACAGATTGAAATTTGTCAACAAATTGATGCAAAAGCAAAGTACTTGCTCTTCTATGGTAAGGAATTTGTAAGACAGTTACTTGGTCAACGTATCTCGGAAAGATTCATATCTTTTCCATTCCAAGGAAAGGGGACCCAGTGGAATGCAGAAATCTTCTAACAATATCATTAATATCACATGCAAATAAAATTTGGCTGGAGATAATTAAAAAATGGCTACAGAAGTACATTGACAGGGAGCTGCCAGAAATTCAAGTTGGATTTAGAAGAGGACCTGGAACTAAGGAAGTTATTGCTGATGTCAGATGGATCTTGCCTGAAAACAGAGTATACCAGAAAGATGTTTATCTGTGCCTTTTGACTATATGGGTCATGTGAATAACTAACATGCTTGGTGACTAACTGAAAAGTTGGTGGTTAGAGTCCACTTCAGAAGAAAATTGACTCTAGCTGTTTGGATCATGAAAAATATGGATAACATTCTGAAGAATGGCATTCCAGAACACTTAATTGTGCTCAAGAGGAATCTGTACATAGACAAAAAGGCAGTTATTAGAGTAGAACAAGGGGATATTGTTTTGAAATCAGAAAAGGTGTGTACCAGGATTGTAGCCTTTCACCCTATTTATTCAATCTGCAGGATGTGCAAATAATCTGAGAAACTGGATTCTATGAAGAATATGGCATCAGTAGTGGAGGATGACTCATTAACAATCTGCGATATGCATATGACACAACCTTGCTTGCTGGAAGTAAAGAGTACTTAAATTCTGATGAAAATAAAAACTGACTACAGAGTTCAGCATGGATTGCACTTCAGTGTAAAGAAATAGAAATTCTCATCACTGATAAACAGAAAAGATTGACATTGTCAATGACTTCATTTTGCTTGGATCCACAACCAGAACTCATGGAAACAGCAGTCAAGAAATCAAGCAATGCATTGCATTAGGCAAATCTGCTGCACAAGACCCCTTTAAAGTGCTGAAAAGCAAAGATGTCAATTTGAGGACCAAGGTGCACCTGACTAAAGCCATGGTATTTTCAATCACCTCATATACATGTGAAAGTTGAACAATGAATCAGGAGGACTGTAGCAGAATTGCTACATTTGAATATATAAAGATCAAAAGTATCATGGACTACCAGAAGAACAAAAAATCTGTGTTGGAAGAAGTACAGCCAGAATTATCGTTAAAGGTCAAGATGGTGAGACTTTACCTCTCAGGCTTTGGACATGCTTCCAGGAATGATCCATCCCTAAAAAAGGTCATCATGCTTGATAAAACAGAGGTTCACTGAAAAAGAAGACCTTCAGTGAGATGGACTGGCACAGTGGCAGCAGCAATGGGCTCAAATGTAACAATTGTGAAGCTGGCATAGGACCCAGCAGTGTTTAATTCTGTTGTACATAGGGTTGCTATGAGTCAGAACTAACTCTATGGCACCTGACAACAGCAATATTTCCATGACAGTAAAAAGTAAGCTCCATGTAAATAAGATGGATTGACATAGTGGCTGTAACAATGTGCTCAAACAGCAATGCTTTTAAAGTGTTAAACAAAAACAAAGGTGTCACTTGGAGGATTACTGTGTGACTGACCCAAGCTATGACATTTTCAACTGCCTCATATGCATGTGAAACTGGAAAATGAATAAGGAAGACAATAGAAGAATTGGTGCATTTGAATTATGGTGTTGGTAAAGAATATGGAAAGCACTGGGGACTGCCAGAAAAACTAAACAATTCTATCTTGGAAGCAGTACAGCCAGAATGTTCCTTAGAATCAAGGATGGCCAGACTTCATTTAATCTACTTTGGACATATTATCAGAAGGGATCAATTCCTACAAAAGGTCATGCTTCGTAAAGTTGTTGTTGTTGTTAGGTGCCATCGAGATGGTAGCGATTAATAGTGACCTCATGCACAACAGAATGAAACACTGCCAGATCCTGGACCAACCTCACAATTTTTACCATGCTTGAGCCCATTCATGCTGCCACTTTGCCAATCCATCTCACTGGGGGGTCTTCTTCTTTTTCTCTGATCCTCCACCTTACCAAACACGATATCCTTCTCCAGCAACTGGTCCCTCCTGACCATATGTCTGAAGTATGAGAGATGAAGTTTGGCCATCCTGACCTCCAAGGAGCACTCTGGCTACACTTCTCCCAACACAGATCTGTTGGTTATTTTGGCAGCCCATGGCACATTCAATATTCTCCTCCAACACCATAACTCAAAAGCATCAATTCTTCTATGGTCTTCCTTATTCAGTGTCCAGCTTTCACATGCATATGAGGTTATTGAAAATACCATGGCTTGGGTCAGGC
>NW_006411111.1:8996-12008 GCF_000296735.1 Chrysochloris asiatica
ATATGAACAAAAGCATATAAAGCAGTTATAATTTCATTTTATTTTTAAAATCAGTTTATTAATAGAGATTGTTAGTCTTGTTTTGGAGATAAAGAAACAAAGATTCCAAGGGGCTAACTGATAGCTTACAAAGACAGTAAGTCACAGAGGCAAAATGGGAACCTGGACTGTCTGTCTCCGAGTTCAGTCTTTGGGTGGAGTCTTTTGAGGCCTCCGACAGAGAGGGAGCAGTGAAGGAGGACGATAAATCTGCATAGAAATCCCTATAGCCTCTTGTGAGTGGGTATAGATGGGAACAATACTCTGCAGAACTATAAAGCTTCCATATAATTTTTGAGTTGCAGTTGTGACTAGTCACTGAAATGGGGTAGGGGAGAAGCAAGAAAAAAGAGGAGGAGAAGATAATGACAGAGAACAGGTGCATGCAATCTACCAATTTCATTTTCTAATGCTGTGGACTCATGACACTTGATCTGTAGAGCTATTTCTGTTGGGTGCCCTGGCACTCTAGCTCTGCTGTTTGGATGATGCTGCAAACATCTGGTTGCCCAAAACTTTGCCCCTTCTGGAGACTCTGAGACAATTGCTGGATGATTTGGGAGAAACAAGAGTCTTCAGTGAAATAAATGCTCTCTTGGAGGTTTGCCAGTCTGACTCAAATGCCTTCCCAGATCCATAGAAAGACTCATTATCTTCAGGGGCAGCACTTGGTAATTAAAAAGGTATGAACGATTACCAAGGGCTTGTCTGAAAATAACTTTGTTGCTGGAGGCCACATTTGATAGCTGCTCGAGGAGTTTTTGCTTATCAGATTAGAAATAAATTTACTTCTGAGAAGAGAAGTTAAATGGCTAGAAAACAAAGAAAATGTTGACTTTCCTGAAACATATCAACCTCTTACTTCTGTAAGTTTAGGAAGAAGGAAGTCAATGAGCCTATATCCAGGATTTCCACTGGAAAGGGACGATAGTCTCAAACTACCACTTACCAGTCATTGAAAACTCTTATTCCTAAGGCCACCTTCATTACTTGTCTTTAATGTTCTGGCCACTTCTTTGGAGGCTGAAGGCTTCTGCTATACAAAGAAGTGGATGATAAATCAAAAGATTAACCACTTTATAATAAATAATATCTATATTACTCCAGTCTTTCTTCCATCACTTCATCTATCAATCTCTTCATCCATTCACCATCCTACATAACCATTCTTTAATAAACAAATGTAACCATTAATCCATCCACACACCCACTCATCTATAAATCCAGTCATTCATTTATAAGTATATAACACACTTATTTGTTTTATAAAATCCAGTTATCCATCTATATATCCATCCATCTATTCATCTTTCCATTTATCCACCCACCTATACATCCTGGAGTCCTGGTGTGGCACTGTAGGATAAGCAGTGGACTGCAAGGCTGATTTAAACCTCAAGGTCAGTAGTTCAAACTCACCAGTCACTTCTTGGGAACTCTATACAGGAAACTCTATATAGGCTTGCTATGTATGTCAACTGATCTATAGCACTTAATAACAGCAACAGTCTATCCATCCATCCATCCATCCATCCATCCATCAATTATTTATCTATCCCTCCATTTGACTGAAAACTTTTTTATTCAACTGTCATTTACAAAGAATTAATAATAACAACACTTTGTTGAACTCTTAATACATGTCGAGCACTGTGCTAACCATTTAACAGGAATTAACTCTTTACTTCTTAAAATAAGATTGCTTTTGTTGTTGTTAGGTGTCATGAAGTCGGTACTGACTCATAGTGACCTTATGCACAGCAGAACGAAACACTGCCTGATCCTGGGCCAACTTCACTATTGTTACCACACTTGAGCCCATTGATGCTGCCACTTTACCAATCCATCTCACTGGAGGTCTTCCTATTTTTCTCTGACCCTACCAAACTTGATATCCTTCTCCAGAAACTGATCCCTCCTGATAAAATGTCCAAATTATGAGAAACTAAGTTTGGCCATTTGGCCTCCAAGGAGCACTTTGGCTGCACTTCTTCCAACACAGATCTGTTCATTCTTTTGGCTGCCCATGGCACTTTCAATCTTCTCCAACACAATGACTCAAAAGCATCAATTCTACAGTCTTCTTTATTTACTGTTCAGCTTTGCATGCATATAAGGTTATTGAAAATACCATGGCTTGGGTCAGGTCCAACTTAGTCTTCAAGCTGACAGCTCAGCTCTTCAATACTTTAAAAAGGTTTTGTGCAGTAGATTTGCCTAATGCAATAAGTCATTTGATTTCTTGACTGCTGCATCCATGAGTATTAATAGTTGATCCAAGAAGAATGAAGTCTTTGACAACTTCAGTCTTTTTTCCATTGATAAGAATAGTCCAGTGGTGAGGATTTTTGTTTTCTTTACATTGAGATGCAATCTATACCTAAGGCTGTGCTCTTTGATCTTTATCAGTAAATATTTTCACATTCAACAAGCAAGGTTGTATCATCTGCATATCACAGGTTGTTAGTGAGTAATCCTCCAATCCTGATGCCACATTTTTCTTCATATAACCCAGCTTCTTAGATTATTTGCTCAGCATACAAGTTGAATAAATACGGTGAATGAATACAACCCTGTCACACACTTTGCTTAATTTTAAACCACTCAGTGTTTCCATGTTCTGTTTGAGCAACTGCCTCTTGGTCCATGTAGAGATTCCTCATGAGCACAATTAAGTGTACAGGATTACTCATGCTTCGCACCAGACGTCTGACAGTTTGTCATACTGTGGTGGCTTGTGAATTGTTGTGATTCTGAAAGCTATGCCACTGGTATTTTAAGTACCAGCAGGATCACCCATGGTGGACAGGTTTCAGATGAGCTTCCAGACAAAGACATACTAGGAAGAAGGAGTGACTAACTACTTCCAAATATTTAGTCACTGAAAACCTTATGAATAGAGGAGACACACTGTCAGATATAGTGATGGAAAATGAACCCCTCAGGTTGGAAGGCACTCAAAATGCAACTGGG
>NW_006411112.1:0-7546 GCF_000296735.1 Chrysochloris asiatica
TACTATAAGTACCACGGGGCTCCTTAGATACACATAGTTATGTTTCAGTTGCTTCACGGAAGGAAGAAAAGGCTTTCTGTTCCTATAAAGATTTACACCTTTGGGTATCCTATATAGAGTCAGTGCCCTCAAAAATGTGCACTCTTTAACTTAGCTTTTTTTTTTTTTTTTAAAGGAATTTATCCAAAGCACACAAGCAGGGATGAGTAAAAAGATTCCTGTCGAGGGTTAATCCATCACAGCATTAATTATATTGGCCAAAGATGTGAAAGAGTGCAAATATCCAGGCATAGCAGATTAGCCAATTAAGTTATTATATAATAAAATGGAAGAGTGTGCAGTCTGTAGAAATTACGTTATAAATGATACTACTTGACAAAGAAAAATAGTTGCTGTGATATGTGTTCTATGATCTCAGTTTTAATGAAATTATATACACATGTACACACCCTAGGACTTGTACACATGCATGCATTTGGCTAAATCTACCTAAATCTTGTAGATATCAGGTTTTGCAAAGTGAACTTTATTTTTTGGTGGTGGTGGTGATGTGCCACAAAGCTGGTTCTGACTCATAGTGTCCCTGCATAGGATTTCCGAGGTTGTAAATCTTTAAGGGAGCAGAAAGCCTCATCTTTCTCCCATGGAACGGCTGGCAGTTTTGAACTGCTGACCTTGAGGTTAGCAGCCCAACTTGTAAACACTATGCTACCAGAGCTCCTTTTGCTTTTGGTAGGAAAAAAAATATTATTTTAAAAACAATTAAGGAAATGAAGCAGGAAAAATAATGATCATGCCCTGACTTTCCATCCCTCACTGTTTCTTGAGTTCCCGCTCAGCTGAAATGTTATTAGGAGGTGCTGACACGTGATTTCTGGGAGGGATTGGACTGAGGCCAAGGCCGACAGGCAGGGTGGCTTCCCCTTTTGTTTCTTGGTGTCTCATTGACTGTATCAGTTCCCAAAAGACTCGAAACCCTCTTCCAAGTGAAAAATCCTCTTTTGTCTAAACATTTCAGGGTCTTCTAGCTTGAGGCTACTTTGTTCTTGTTTGTTGTTGAGTGAAGTTGAGTTGGTTCCAACTCACAGTGACTCTGTATAGGGTTTCTGAGGAGCAGCTGGAGAGTCTGAACTGCTGACCTTGCAGTTCAAACCAACCTTGAGTTCCAGTGTATGTCCTACAGCACCACACCTTGTTCTTCTAGGAAGTAGGTGATAAAATGAAAGCAAAGCAAGAATTGGATGTAAAAGTGGAATGGCCTAGGATTAGATGGGGCAATGCCCATTTCATAGCTAGACCCGAACATGACTTCAATCTGCCCGAGTGTTTACTCTAATTGAAGGTGGCTGGGTGGTGAATGTATCCAGGTGGCCAGTGGACTTCTTAGCCCAGATGAAACCAGCTGCTAGTTCACTAGACGCTTCATGTTCGTAGGGGGTCCGTGTGGCCACTGGATAGCGAGTGTAGGGAGTAAATTACTTATAGACATGAAGATGCCAGTTTCCATTCAAAGTTGGCCACAGTGTTTGGTATGGAGTAAATTATCTCAGAGATAGTGTAGGTTCGGTTTCATACCACCACAATAAAGCAAATATTGCAACAAAGCAAGTCACATGATGTATTTGGTTTCTCAGAGCACATACAAGTGATGTTTACACTATGTTGTATTTTAGTGAGTTAGCAATATCCTTATGAAAAAGTTTGAACTCTTGTGAGAATGACCAACATGTGACACAGACATGAAGTAAGCAGATCCCATTGGAAAACATGACACCAGTAGATTTGTTCTAGGCAGGTTTGCCACAGACCTGCAATTAGTGAGAAAATGTTGTATCAGCTGGTTTAACAAAGTGAAGCACAATATAATGAGGTGTGTCTGCATATGTTGTATTGTCTGCATATCACAGGGAGGTAGTGAGGCTTCCTCCAGTTCTGATGCCACGTTCTTCTTCACCTAGCCCGCCATCTTGGATTATTTGCTCAGCAATATGTCAGTGACGCCCTGCTGGAAGTGAAGAAGACTTGAGGCACTTACTGATGAAGATCAAAGACTACAGACATCAGTATGGATTACACCTCAATGTAAAGAAAAAAATCCTCACAACGAGGCCAATAAGCAACATCATGATAAACGAAGGCAAGATTGAAGCTGCTACGGATTTCATTTTACTTGTCTTCACAATCAACACCAATAGATGCAGCAGCAGAGAAATCAAACAAGTCATAGCACATTGAGCAGCTCTGTTGCAAACGATCTCATCAATGTGTTAAAAAACAAAGATGTCACCTTGAGGACTGAGTTGTGACTGAGCCATGTCATCATATTTTCAATTGCCTCAAATGCAATGAATAAAGGAGATGGAAGACCAATTTCTGCCTTTGAATGATGGTGCTGTTGAAGAATACTGGAAGTACCATGGTCTGTCAGAAATGCAAACAAATCTGTCTTGGAAGATGGACAGACGGAAGAATGCGCCTCAGAAGTAAGGATGCTAAGACTTTGTCTCTGGTACTTAGACTCTGTCATCAGGAGGGCCCAGTCCCTGGAGAAGAACATCATGCTCGGTGAAGTGGAAGGTCAATGAGATGGGGTCATAACAACGCATTCAAACACAGAAATGATAGGGAGGCTGGTGCCGAACCGGGCAGTGTTTCATTCTATTGTACGTGGGGTCGCTATGAGTCGGAATCAACTTTGATGGTATATAACAACAATATTAAAATGTGTGTTTGAATGTTGCTGTTGTTTGTTGTTAAGTGCTGTCAAGTTGGTTCCAACTCATAGCGACCCAGTATAGAGTTTCTTAGGAGTGGTTGATGGGTTTGAATCACCTACTTTGTAGGTAGTAATCCAATGCTTATCCTACAGTGCCATACCAGGACTAGTCACTATATTTGTGGAGTCCCTGTGCGGTGCTGTAGGATAGGTGCTAGACTACTAAACACAAGGTTGGTTGGTCAAACTCACCAGCAACTCCTTGATAACTCTATTGTTGTTGTTGTTAAGTGCCATCGAGTTAGTTCCGACCCATAGCGACCCTGTACAGGGTTTCCAAGGGTGTAAATCTTTACAGGAGTAGAAAGCCTCATCTTTCTCCCGCAGAGCGGTTGGTAGTTTCGAACCACTGACCTTAAGGTTCGCAGCCCGATTCGTAACCACTACGCTACGAAAGCTCCTTACAGGACCACTACAAGTTGGAATCAAGGACACTTAACCCTAACAACGTACTTGTGGATGTAATCCTATTTGGAAATAGACTTTTCCTTGTGATGTGACTGAGGCCCAAACCCTAACACTGCTTGCTCATTTATAAACTGTTAAGTGCTCAACTATCAGTGGAAAACTTGGAAGTTAGAACCTACCCAAAGGTACCTCTGAAGCTAGGACTAGTGATCTACTTCCAACCACCTTAAAAACCCCTCCAGACTGTAACTGTACTCGTACACATAGGGTCAGCCTCAGTTGGACTCATTTCAAAGGCAATGCAGCAAGCTAGATGCAGAAGCCAGCAGACACAGGGGCCAGGCAACTGCTCTCTGAAGATGATGGAGGCAGATGAAGCTACAGTCTCGAGGACTCCAAGGGTGGCCAACTGATGGAAGCCAGAATGAACAAGACAGCTGGTGTCTCAGATTCGGACTTCTAGCCTCCTGAAATGCGAGAGGAAAATGTGTTGTGCTTTAAAGGCATTCACTTGTATTTCAGCTACATAGCGGCATTGGAAGAGTAAGACAATAAACCAGAATCTTGGCCAGCGCAGAACTGGTATTAGCCAAACGTGGCTCCTGCCTGAGCTCTCGGAGATACACCCTCCTTCCACTATTTCATTACCTCAGTCCCATACCAGAAAATCTGCTGAGGAAAAAGCTTTGTTTTTATTGGTGGAGGAAAGAACGTAGCGAATTCCACTGAGAAAACCAACACCCCTCTTTCTGTAAGAGCCACTCATAACTCACGTCAACCCTAGCACATGTAATTGAATGCTCGCAGTAATTGGGAATGAAAGCATAATCCATCTCCTTACCTCCTTGTCCTCTACCTTGCTGTGTCTGCATGACAAACAGAGGAGTCCACAGACAAGACTCTTGAGGCTGGTGTGTCATTTTGGTTACTCTTTTCCATCTATAACATTTCTAGGAAATAATAAAGAACCAGGATTTCAGGACCTTGTCACAGGGGATGGGAGTTTCCATGTGGAAACCAACTATTTAATGCCTCAGTGGGAACCAAACATTTCTCATTAAGTTGTCCATTGCAATTCGGCTGGTTCAAGAAAACCCTATGTGGCAGTTCTACTCCCTCACACATGGGGTCATCAAGAGTGGGCTTCTACTTGAAGGCAGTGAGTTACTAAAATTTGGTTTGTTGTGTCACATACTGTTCTGAACACTGGGGGATGTAGCCATACTCCAGAAAAGCCAACTCCCTGACCTCACATGGGGCTAGGTCCTAGCAGAGTCAGAGTATACACCACTAATGAATACATAAAAAGGTAATTTCAGGTAGTGACAAATATGTGCAAGAAGACAGAGCAGGGTGACAGACTGTAACGGTGGAGAGAGGAGAGGCTTGTCAATACTGGGAGGTAGGGGGAGATGGTTCTGAAGAGAGGACATAGACTTTGAGCTGGATGATAAGAGGTGAAGGATTCCAGATACTTCCTGACTTCTGATAAAACAGACACAGACAACACTGTGAAGCACAGGTCTCCTCTGACACATACAGGGCACCATGAGTGGAATCTACTTATGAAAAATTATCCACTGAGAACCCTGTAGAGCACAGTTCTCCCCTGACACACACGGGGCACCATGAGTCAGAATTGACTACAAAAGAACAGATTTTATTATTACTACTATTTCTTTTTTTTTTTTTTTTACAGTTGACTGTGCTTGGATATGAGCAAATGCAAATGTTTCTCTACAAAGAAATAAAGCTGTGTGTCAATAAAAAGCAAAGAGTTTCAAATCTCCAATGCTTCCAGATCTACACTGTTTTAGGGATGGGAAGCAGTGTGAAGTCTACACCTTCTAATAACAGAACTTTCAGTTGTGTGAATCAATTCCCCCCTCTAGATAAAGGCCATTTATGCTGAAAATCCAGTAAATTCTCAATGACATCCAAACTAACACAAAACCCCCCAAACTCACTGCCATCAGGTTGATTCCGACATATGGTGACATTATCAGACAGGATAGAACTGCTCTAGACTTTCTGGTGTGGCACTGTGGGTTAATCGCTGGACTGAAGTTAATCACTGGACTGCAAGGTCCGTTTGAACCACAAGGTAGGTGGTTCAAGCTCACCAGCTGCTCCTTGGACACCCTGTACAGGGGCGCTATGAATCGGAAGCAACTTGTCACAGCGTTTAACAACAACATAGAGTTTCCAGAGCTGTAAATCTCATCTTCCTCAGAGTGGCTAAGGGTTCAAATCGCTGCCTTTCTTGGCTAGCAGTTCTTTAACCTCTGTGCCACCAGGGCTCCCATGCTGACATCAGTGGGGTGTAAACCATTTTCAGGGATGACTCAGACCCCGGATTTCAACCCAGTTCATTCCGTTTTGACTTTCTACTGAGAATCCGAATTTCCACCCCAGCAAACCAAAAGCAGCGTCTACACAGAATGAACAGTAGCATTTCCGGGTGGCTCCACTGCATACGTCCCCAACCCACGGCTGTTGAGTTGACTCTGAGAACAACTGCTCCCTAGGGTACTGAGACAGCCTCATCTTCCTCCTGTAGAGCAGCTGGTAGACTTGAACCACCGACCTTCTGGTGAGTAATCCAACACTTGACCCACTGCATAAATTCTATTGTGAGCACAGTCTACTCACTAGGACCCAAGGCTCCCACTTAAACAAAGACATTACTATCAATCAGGGCCTTCCATGTCAGAGACATATGACCCACAGGAGGTGAGCAAGGTTCTTCCTTTACTACATAGTCATCCAAGTCACCCATTAACATCCAGCTCATTCTTTAAAGCCCCACCCAATCACCTCACTTCCTAAATTGGTCACTGAGAATTCATTTTCCAGTTCCCCTGCTCACAACACTCTCACTGCCCATACACTCTGAGATGTTTCTAACTCCCCCAGCCTCCTGACAGTCCTCCTCAGCCATCTTTTACCCAATGAATGAAAACAGAGGTCCACCAGAGTGTCCACTTCAAGTACTCCAGCCCTGACCTCTACCTCCCAACTCTCTTGCTCATTCCCAGCTTTCCTTCAAGTAACTCCCCCAGCCTTTCTTTGATCTCACCTGGTTCTGCAGTCCCCAGTTTCTAACATAATCACCAAATCCTTACCTACATCCTTAATTCCCTTATCATCCTTTCCATCAGCTGCTTTCACCTGGAAACAGCCCAGTGCTAGCTGGATCTCACTCTTTACTTACTTCATACCTGTACACGGACAGGTAAAATGTGGCTGGAGAAGTCACCCACCTCAATCCCTGACCAGCAGGTTCAATGGACCCCCTAGTGTGGCTCAGTGATACAGTTATAATCCCTAAATTGTTTGCTCCCTATTCATGGAGAACAGTCCAAACGGTGAGGAGAGAATTCCCCTAGATGTCCAGCACTGCATCTGTCAACTTACCTGCAGCCTCCGTCTAGCTTCCCTGGATGAAGTCTTTGTGTCCTTCTTTAAGGTCAACCCTTCTTCTTGGGCACAGCAAACACCCATCATAGAATTAAGGATGTTCTCATCCCAGACGTCGTCCTCTTGGCCCCACGGCATCATTTTCCTTCCCTCTATTGTATCCGGCACTTAACAACAACTGTATGTCAGCTTGTGGTGCTGTTTGTGACACTGAAAGCTTTGCCAATGGTATTTTAAATACCAGCAGGGTCGCCCATGGTGAGCAGGTCTCAGATGCGCTTCCAGACTGAGAGGAGGAGTCAGTAGAGTTGGACTACTTCTGAATACTTAGTCACTGAAAACCCTGTAAATAGCAGTGGAACACTGTCAGATAGCACCAGAATATTGACTATTGAAACAAGATGAAGAGCACTAGAAAATTGTCAGATACAGTGCCAGAACATGAGCCCCTCAGGTCGGAAAACACTCAAAATCTGACTGGGGAAGGGCTGCCTCCTCAAAGTAGAGTTGACCATGAAGCCACAAATGGAGTAAAGCCAACAGGACCTTCATTTGCTGATGGGGCACAACTCAAAATGAAGAGAAACAGCTGTAAATATCCATTAATAATTGGAACATGCAATGTACGAAGTATGAATCTAGAAGAATTGGAAGTTGTCAGAAATGAAATGGAACACATAAACATCTGTATCCTAGGGATTAGTGAGCTAAAATGGACTGATCTTGGTAATTTTGAATCTGACAGTCACATGGTTTACTATGCCAGGAATGAAAAATTGAAGAGAAATTGTGTTACATTCATCATTAAAAAGAACATTTCAAGTTCTGTCTGTGATAGGATAATATCTATATGCCTACAAGGAATCTCAGTTAATAAACCTATTATTCAAATTTATACACAACCACTAAAGCCAGCGATAGTGAAATTGAAAAATTCTACCA
>NW_006411112.1:8013-8505 GCF_000296735.1 Chrysochloris asiatica
GCAAAAAATCATTAAGAGGCAAACCCCCTTCCAAGACTAAGACGCAATGGGAATACACGAGCAGACATGTACTTTGACTGGTGACCACATTGGTCACCGAGAAGGGGAAGTGAGGGAAAAACAGCAATGAAGCTGCGAGCTAAGCCCTACAACGTTCAATACACTCCCGTGAACTTGGGTGGAGACCTGGTAGGCCAGCAGTTTGGCAAGACCTGGGGAGTCCTGGGCCCAGAGTCAGTGACATAGCCACAGAGGACTAGAGTGGAGAGCGAAGCGTCCAGCTGATAAGAAGAGAAGGTATATGCACAAGAACACCCACACTTGCAGATAATACCCACTTGACCTGGCTTCAATAGCTGGAAGATCAGAGCTCAACTAGAAGAAGAAAGAAGAGGAGAAAAAGAGTAATCTGATACAATTAGATGAACTTGACCTACACCTATGGATGCAGTAGCTCAAAAGAGGGAACAAATCTTTACAGTGAGGATCATT
>NW_006411112.1:8605-9259 GCF_000296735.1 Chrysochloris asiatica
CTTCAATGGCTGGAAGATCAGAGCTCAACTAGAAGAAGAAAGAAGAGGAGAAAAAGAGTAATTTGATACAATTTGATGAACTTGACCTACATGTATGGATGCAGTAGCTCAAAAGAGGGAACAAATCTTTACAGTGAGGATCATTCCCACCCCCTCCATACACAGGGTAGACAGGAGTGGGCAACTTGGACGTTGGCTACCCAAATGGGGGGATACAAAGGCAAGAAGTGACTGGCTTACAAGCTTTCAAGAGGGAACCTAGATCTAGAGGGTGAGGAGGAAGGTAGGATCTCCACTGAGTAGTATCCAATCTGTCTGGGTGGGACTGATGAAAGGAAATGCAGATAGGTTTCTTGTGGTACAATAGTGAATAATTGTTATCAGGACTGACTGTGAGGGTTAGAAATGTAAAGGTAGATGTTTTGTAGCAAAAGGAGGGGAGTGGTTGACTTTGCAGTCCAGTTCAGATGGCCCCTGGGACCATCAAGGGAGAAGAGCAGAGAGTGGGACCCTACCCAGAGAAACAGTGACGCCAGAGATGGAGGCAGAAATGATGACGTGGAGAGATGGAGCAGCTGGGAACTCTAAACTCAGAGAGGGAGAGGGGCTGTGTGCTGACGACCGGGGGACAGGCTTGCAGGGTATACCCTTTGG
>NW_006411112.1:12499-13078 GCF_000296735.1 Chrysochloris asiatica
TAACTGCAGGGTCAGTAGTTCAAATCTACCAGCTGCTCTGTGGGAGAAAGAAGATGCTTTCTGTTCCTGTAAAGATTCATGGCCTCAGAAACTCCCTGCAGGGTTGCTATGAGTCAGAATCGACTTGGTTTCCCACCTCCACTCCCACTGTATCCATATGGGAATGCGCTATAATCTTTCTGATTTTTTAAAGGGAATCTCCCTGTTGCTTTTCTTTTCTTTCTGAGGAAGGGCTCGTGCACACGTGCTGTGGAACTGAGGAAGGGGTCCACCTCTGTGGACTGCTCTGACTTCGAGGAGCAGAGCCTTCCCTCGTCTCCTCAGGAGACTCCTGATGGCTCAGACCAAGTCTCAGCATGTTCACAGAGGTCAGGGTTGGTGGTCGGAGCTGGCATAGCCGCGGCTGAGCCCAGTTAACTTCTGGCTGTTTTATTATTATTTTAACAGTTTGACCTATTGTTGTTGAGAACATATTTGTTGTTGTTAAGTGTCATCGAGTCAGTTCCGACCCATAGCAACCCTGCACAGGGTTTCCAAGGCTGTAAATCTTTATGGGAGCAGAAAGCCTCATCTTTCTCC
>NW_006411113.1:0-1979 GCF_000296735.1 Chrysochloris asiatica
ACTGGAAATACTGAGGAGGCTGGCTGTGAGGAGTTGAGATGTACCCAGTTTGACTTACAATATGTAAAATTATGAACTCCAGGAGCAAGAGTAATCAATAGGTACCATGCAATTAACAGCAATCTTTTGAGCTTCATGTTAAAGCCAGTTAAAGAAAATGCTTCTGAACATTGTATGGTGCCTGCTGCTGAGGACAAAGAACGCTCCAAGGAGAGAAATTAGCATAGCAGCTTTGCACAAGGTTGTGGATGGCAGCAGTCTGCTCCGGGTTAGCCAGCAGCCTTGTTACCATTTCAGTGCCGTAAGAGGATCCTTAAGGCATTTGTGGAGAAACACTCCAAGGGAACAAAGTTGGCTTTTTCAAATAAGATGATGGTCTCAGAATTCAGTTCTAATGTGCTATTCATGCCAAGAATTTGATATCCCCAGCTTTACCTTCTGAATTCACTGTTGTTAGCCTTCGCCTAGACTCTTAAATGTAGGTTAGTTACAAAGACTGTTTTGTAAAAAACATTAAAATTTAAAATAAAGTTTGGGTTGGATTTGTTTAATAATTTAAGCAGGATTCAAAGAAGCTGCAAGGACACCACCTATTTTCTTTCACTCTCTCTTGTGGTAAGTTACTAAATCTATAATTCTCTTTAAGAGCCCTGTAAAGAAACAAAGAGAAAGATGTGATCATGTGAATGCGCACAGTAAAAAATGCAAAGCTTTATTTATCTGTTTATTGTTGTTTCTTATTCAGAGACAATGGTGTGGCAGCTGCATTTACCCTCTTCGTGGTTTAGAGGAAGTGGTTGCCAAAAACATTAGCAGTATATGAGCACGCTTTTGTGATTTAGTATAAACGCTGAATTACTGCCAGGCAACAGCAACAAAAGGGACAGAGGCCATGCCTATTTTGTAGTGCCTAGTTGAGTCCTGGAGTCCTGGTGTGGCACTGTAGGATAAGCACTGGACCACAGGGTTGATCTGAACCACAAAGCCGGCAGTTCAAACTCACCATATGCTCCTTGGAAACCCTATATAGGGTTGTTATGAGTTGGAACTAACTCAACAGTACTTAACAATGGCAAGTTGGAAGCTGACAGTAGGAAAATGAAGTTTTCTGCTCCCATAAAGGTTTACAGTCTCTACAAGTCGGAATCAATGCGTCAGCACATAACAACAACAGATGAGTGCTGGAAAGTAAGTGCTGGATTGCTAACCACAAGGTTGACAGTTCAAACCTACCAGGTGCTTTTCAGGAAAATGATGAGGCTTTCTGCTCCTGTAAAGCCTCAGAAACCCTGTATAGGTTATTGTGACTCCATAGTTTATTTTTAAGTTGAGTGCCAAGTTTATAGAAGGCTTTCAGGAAACCTTAAGAGCTCTTGGGTGGTAAAAATGGCTACTGCATTCAGCTGCTAACCAAAGTGCTTAATGTTCTAGTCCATCCATAGGCACTTCAGACAAAAAATGCCATAGGGCACAGTTCTTCTCTGACCCACACTTGCTCACCATGAGCTAGGATTGACTAAATGGCTACTGATTCTGGAAACCATGAGTTCATGGATGAACAGGGTTTTAAGAACAGAACTGTGAGTCTCAGAGATCCAGGTAATATGAAAAGCAAAGGTCTTGTTGACATCATGGGTCAGTGACCATCAATCATAAAACTGGAATCTTCTTACATCAGGAACCTCTTGTGCCTCACATCCTCTTAGCCCTCCTGTTTACTCAAGCTACTTGTGGAAATCATCAGGCATGACTTAAGGGCTCCAGGCCTCAGTTTTGCTGCTATTAAGGTCCCATGCTTGACAATAAAGAAGGGGTTTTTCTGCCACCTCACAAGGCTCCTACTGTTGTTGTTGTCAGGTGCCATCGAGTCGGAACCGACTCATATCGACCCCATGCACAGCAGAACGAAACAATGCTCGATCCTGGGTCAACCTCACCACCGCTGCCACCCCCGAGTCCATCAATGATGCCACCTGGCC
>NW_006411113.1:5329-7847 GCF_000296735.1 Chrysochloris asiatica
TCTTTCTCCCGCGGAGCAGCTGGTAGTTTCGAACCGCTGACCTTAAGGTTCGCAGCCCGATTCGTAACCACTACGCTACCAGAGCTCCTTACCTGGTAGTATAGGGGAGCTTTTAACCAAAAGGGCAACTCTCCTTTTGACTTTTGCGTAAACAGAGGGTCCTAGTACAATTGGTGCCAAGGCATTCACAGTGATAAGCAAATTGATGTCACACCCTTGAAATGACTTTCCCTGTTTCAATGGCCCTGGCTCCCTACTCTTATACCCTAGGAGCTAATATATGCAATCCAGCTTGTCTCAATTGTCTCAGGTTGTGTTTTGGAGGGAACCTAGACTACAGTAAATCCATTCCAAGAATCAGGTTGAAGCAATTATTGGAAAACCAGACAGAAGTGAGGAGTTAGAGAATGTGCAGAGAAGAAGGCAGAGGGATAAAAATCAGCCCAGCAGCGCTTTGTGTGGAGCTGGTAAGCAGAGTCTAAATGGCCAATGGAATGTAGACCACTAGAGTGGTCTCATAGGGCCTTTTCAATCTCTGAAATAAAAAACTCAGAGCTGTTTGGGTGGAGCAAAGGCTTCTCTCTGTGGTTGGAAAATTACACAGAGACATTATTTAGTCTACCTACCTGGCAGCATCCTGCCATTACCCAAGAAAGCGGAAACACAACATTTTCTATGTAACTTTGACTTGAGTAAACTATGCTTGGGACAAAAGAGAGGAAAGATAACTCCTTCTCTTTCTTATTTTCTCTGCACAGTCATAAATTTCACCCAAGTAGCATCAGGAGGAAGATGTGACTTTTATTACTATTAAAAAGTAACAACAGAGCCCTACATTGGTTTCTCTTTGTTAATATAACAGATTGCTGCACATGGAATGCCTTAAAACAACACAAATATGCTCAGATGAGAAGTCTGACTTGGTCTCACTGAGCTAAGCTTAAGGTGTTGGCAGAGTCGCATGTATTTCTGGAGGCTCTAGGGGAGAATCCATTTCTTTGCTTTCCACGAGGTTGTCCACATTCCTTAATCTATGACCTCTTCCTTTCCCCTCATCAAAGCAGGCAATGACAAGTTGAGTCTTTCTTACAGCACCTCATTCTGCCTCTTCTGCATACCTCTTAATTTTTAAGGACTCTTATGATTACATTGGGTAATACACCCAGATAATGCAGGATAATCTTTCCATCTCAGAGTTAGCTGATTAGCACCCATAGCTTCCCTTTTCCATGTAATTTACCATATTTGCAGGTTCTGGGGGTTAGGATGTGCACTCCATGCACAATAGCATGAACTGCTGTCTGGTCTTGCACCATTCTCACAATTGTCATGTTTGAGCCCATTGTCACTGCCACTGTGTCAATTCATCTTGTTGGGGGTCTTCCTCTTTTTCACTGACCCTTCTTAACTTTACCAAGCATGTATTTCTCATGGGACAGTTTCCTCATGACAACACGTCCAAAGAATGAGAAATTAAGTCTTATCATCCTCGATTCTAAGGAACATTCTGGCTGTACTTCTCCCAAGACAGATTTGTGTGTTCCTCTGGCAGTCCATGGTACTTCCAATATTCTTTGCAACACCATAATTCAAATGCATCAATTTTCTATCATCTTCCTTATTCATTGTTCAATTTTCACATGCATATGAGATGACTAAAAATACCATGGCTTGGGTCAGGCACACCTTTGCCCTCAAAATGATACCTTTGCTCTTGAGCACTTTAAAAAGGTTTTATGCAGGTGTGGTGCTGCTGGATAATACACTGGATCACAGGTTGGCTTGAACTGCAAGGTTTGTGGTTCATATACACCAGCTGCTCCTAGGAAACCCTACTAACTCAACTAGAAGTGGATTATACTGTTCTGTGAGCTTATGGCAATTAGTTTCTTCTTCTTTCTCCATTGATCTATAGTAACAAAGACTGAGAGATTGGGATGGATATGCTGGTGAGCCTATTCAGTGACTGAATTCCTAAGACTTGAATGTATGTATTAGTTTCCAACATTTGTCATAAGAAATTACCACAAACTGGGTAGCTTAAAACAACACAAATTTTTTCTCTCATTGTACTGAAGACTAGCTATCTAAAATTAAAAGGATTCATTCCTTCGGGAGGCTCTGAGGAAGAATATCTTTTTCTGCCTGTCTTCTATGGTTGCTGGGAATCCTGGGCACAGATTGGCTTGTAGGCAATTCATTCCAATCTGTCTCCATGTTCACATGAGGTTTTCTCCTCTGTTTTTACATGGCCTCTTTATAAGTACACCAATCATTAGATTTAGCGTCTACCCCAATGTACTGTGCCCTTAACTACCAGCAACACACTATTCACCACCGTATAACAAACTGATAGATAAGTGGTGGTTGTGTCGAATAAGTCATATTTATATAATATAATGAAATCTATAAGCTCAATGACAGTCATCTTATTAAAACAATATAGAATAAAATTTTTCCCTCATATACATTTTTTCTCCTGAGGTTTTAGCTTTGGGATAGTTTTATTTCCTTTTAT
>NW_006411113.1:8972-11691 GCF_000296735.1 Chrysochloris asiatica
ACAGGTAAACATCTTTCTGATATTCTCTGCTCTCAACCAAGATCCATTGGACATCAGCAATGATATCCCTCATTCCATGACCTCTTCTGAATCTTGCTTGAACCTCTGGAAGTTCTCTGTCAATGTATGAGTCTAGCCATTTCTGTATTACCTTTAGTAAAACTTTACTTGCATGGGATATCAAAGAGATTGCCCAATGATTTCTGCATTCCGTTGGGTCACCTCCCTTGGAATGGGCACAAATATGGATCTCTTCCAATCAGTTGACCAGATAGATGTCTTCTAAATATTTAGTGTACTGAGTGTAGAGAAGCTAAAAAGATTAGAAGAAATGATGAAGCAAAAGAGCTGAACAGAAAATTTCAAAGGAAACTAAAGAAGACAAAGTAAAGCATTATAATTAAATGTGCAAAGATCTGGAATTAGAAAACCAAAAGAACACACTCAGCATTTCTCCAGCTGAAAGACCTGAAAAAAATAAAATAAAATAAAAATAAAAAAATTCTAGCCTCAGGTGTAATACTGAAGTATTCCACAGGGAAAAATATTGAATGACAGGAAGTATCAAAACAAGATTGAAGGAATACACAGTCACTGGACCAAATAGAGTTGGTTAACATTCAACCGATTCGGGAGGTACAAAATGATCAAGAACTGGTGGTATTGAAGAAAGAAGTCCAAGCTGTTTGAAGCCATTGGAAAAACCATGGCTCTGGGAATTGACAAAATAAAAATTGAAATCTTTTAACAAACTGGTGCAGTGCTGGAGGCACTCCTTCATCCATGCCAAGAAATTTGAAAGAACATAGCCAAAAATGAGGAAGACAGCAATTTGACCAACAAATATGGAGGATTTCCTTATCTGTGACCATTCCAAAGAAAGGGAACAAAGAAGAATGTGGAAATCATTGGACAATGTCTCTAATGACACATGCAAGCAAAATTTTGCTGAAGATAACTAAAAAACAGTTTCAGTACATTGACAGAAAAATGTCAGAAATTCAAATCATATTAACAAGAGGATGTGAAAGGAAGAATACCATTGATGTCAGATGGCTCTTGGCTGAAAGCAGAGAATTCCAGAAAAATGTTTACTTGTACGTTATTGACTCTCCTAAGGCATTCAACTGTGTGAAAATCAACAAACTATGGACAACATTACAAAGAATGGGTATTCTAGAACATTTAATTGTACTCACTAAGAACTTGTATAATGACAAAGAAGCAGTTGTTAGAACAGAACCAGGGGAAATTGAATGGTTTAAAATTAGGAAAGGTGGGTGCCAGAGTTGTATCTTTTCTTCATACTTATTCAATCGCATACTGGAAAATAATCCAAGAAACTGGGTTATATGAAGAAGAATGTAGCATCAGGATTGTAGGAAGACTCATTAACCACCTGCAATATGCAGATGATACGTTAGCTTGCTGAAAACAAAGAGGACTTCAAATACTGATGAAGATCAAAGAGCACAGTCTTTAGTATGGGTTTCACTTCAATATAATGAAAAAAAAAAAATGTAAAGAAAACCACTGGACCAGTAAATAACATCATGATAAAAGGAGAAATGATTGAAATTAAACACTTCAATTTGCTTGTATCTACAATCAATGCTCATGACAGCATCTGTAAAGGAATCAAATGTAGTATTGCATATACATGTGAAAGGTAGACAATGAATAAAGGAGACTGTAGAAGAATCTATGCATTTGCATTACAGCATTGGTGAAGGTTATTAAAAGCACACCATGGACTGCCAGAAGAACAAACAAATCTATCTTGGGAGAAGTACAGTGAGAATGCTCCTTAGAAGGAAGGATAAGGAGACTTTATCTCTTGTATTTTGAATATGTTCTCAGGAGAGATTAGTTGCTGGAGAAGGACATCATGCTTGGTAAACTGGAAGGTCAGTGAAAAGGAGGAAGACTCCTAGCTAGATGGATTGATACAGGGACAACAACACTGAGCTCAAATATAACAATTGTGAGGATGGCGCAGGACTTAGCAATGTTTTCTTCTGCTATGCATAGGGTAGCTCTGAATCGTAACTGACTCTATGGCACCTAGCAACAATATCAGAGGCAAAGATTTCTTTGAAGTTTGTGTCTATGTCATATGTAGACAAGCTTCATAGTGTAAGTAGACCTAAATTGCTTGAATTAACCTTCATTGCATTTGTGAGGGCAAGATAGAGGTGATGGCAAACCTTACAATATTTCAATATTTGTTGTTGTTATGTGCTGTGGAGTTGGTTTCGACTCATAGCGACCCTGTACAGGGTTTCCAAGGCAGTAAATCTTTACGGGAGTAGAAAGCCTCATCTTTCTCCCACGAAACAGCTGGTAGTTTCGGACTGCTGACCTTGCAGTTTGCTGCCCGATTCGTAACCACTACGCTACCAGAGCTTGAGTCAAACTATAGAACTATGTGGGTACATGATAGTGGTGAGTTAGAGTGAACAAATTAAGAAGAATTAACTTTTCAGTGCTTCACACACTTTTGGATCATATCCTGAGGGACATAGCCCAGAACTAAAAGAGAGGGAGTTAGGAGCTACTATACAAAATGTGTTTTGGAAATTACTAAAGATTCCTCTCTATATGGATCAGAACCAGTTTGAAAGCTCTTGGCAACAACGACATTGTCTCATTATAAAAAGTCCTGCCCTTTTGGGCTGTGCCATTAAAATGTCTTGGTTTAATAACACACACACATGAG
>NW_006411114.1:0-970 GCF_000296735.1 Chrysochloris asiatica
ATCAATAATCACACTGAATGCCAATGGATTCAATGCACCAGTTAAGAGACAAAGAGTTGCAGGATGTGTAAGAAAACAAGATCTTTCAACATGCTATCTGTAAGGGACTCACCTTAAACACAAAGACAAAAGCAGACTAAAGGATAGAAAAAAATATACCAAGCTAATTGAAATAAAAAATGAGCAGGAGAGGCAATACTAATTTCTGATAAAATAAACTTTAAAGCAAAGACCAGCATAAGAGACAAAGATATCTCATGATTAAAGGGCAAAGTGAACAAGATGACATAATTATAATAAATATCTATGCTCCCAATGAAAGAGTTCCAAAATATATAAACCCAACTCTGATAAATTTGAAGAAAGAAATAGACAAATCAACAATAGTGGAAGATTTTAACATACCACGTTCAAAAAAAGACAGAACCAGCCCAGTAAGCCTGATTCACCATGCCAACTGTCAGTGTGAAGCACGATCTGCACTTTCAATCCCGGGGCCGCACTTACACTGATGAAGAATTTGATGAACTTTGTTTTGAATTTGGCCTGGAACTTGATGAAATTACTTCCGAGAAGGAACTCATAAGTAAGGAGCAAGGTAATGAGTAGGCAGCTGGAGCCTCTGATGTTGTTCTTAACAAAATCGACGTCCTTGCCAACAGGTATGGTCTCTTGTGTCTGGAAGGATAGGTCTGAGGACTTCAGGTCTTCAAAGAAAGGATAAAGCCTCCAGTATATAAACAGGTAATGCCAAAGGGAGAAATGCAGAAATTAGTGATCACAGAAGAGACAGCTAAAGACGTCCTTACACTGTAGCGGCAGTTCTCTGCAATATAAAGTTCACTGAAGATTGCTTCAAAGCAGCGAGATCTTCGAAGCAGCAAGGTCTAACCACTACACTACCAGGCCTTGCTCCTTCAAGATGGCGGATCGAGTACACATGTAGTGAGGAGCTTGGTCAACAACAACA
>NW_006411114.1:3928-7871 GCF_000296735.1 Chrysochloris asiatica
TGAGGTTGGCCCAGGATCGGACATTGTTTCGTTCTGCTGTGCATTGGGTCGCTATGAGTCGGTTCTGACTCGATGGCACCTGACAACAACAACAACAAAGATTGCTATGACAGTTTCATTGAATTTTAGGAGATGTTACATCAGAATAGCTGCAGAAAAAGAGCTCTAGTTGCTATCGGAACTCATAATTTGGACACTTTGTCAGGCCCGTTTACATATATAGCGAAGCATCCTTCAGATATCAAATTCAAGCCTTTAAATAAGACCAAGGAGTATATAGTCTGTGAGCTGATGACCATGTACAAGACAGACAACCACCTTAAACACTATTCACATATCATTGAAAATAAACCTCTGTACTCAATTATCTCTGACAGCTACAGTGTTGTCCTCTCAATGCCTCCAATAATCAATGGGAATCATTCCAAATAACAGTGAAGACTAGAAATGTGTTTATTGAATGCACAGGAAGTGACTTTACTGAGGCAAAAATCTTCCTGGATATCATTGTCACCATGTTCAGTGAATATTGTGAGAATTCATATAGGGTTAAAGCAGCTGAAGTTATTTTTCCAAATGGGAAATCTCATATCTTTCCAGAACTGCCTTACAGAAAGGAGATGATGCAAGCAGATTTCATTTACAAAAAAGTTGGTATCAGAGAAACTTCTGAAAATCTTGCAAAGCTTCTGACCAGGATGTATTTAAAATCACAAGTCATAGGTGATAGGAATCAGATAGAGATTGAAATTCCTCTGAACAGAGCTGACATTATCCATGCCTGCGATATTACAGAAGATGCTGCGATTGCTAATGGATATAACAACATTCAGATGAGTCTTCCGAAAACATACACCATAGCTAATCAATTTTCTCTTAATAAGCTCACAGAACTTCTGAGACACGACATGGCAGCAGCCGGATTCACTGAGGCGCTGACCTTTGCTCTGTGTTCCCAAGAAGATATTGCTGATAAACGGTATGGATATCTCTGCAACAAAAGCAGTCCACATAAGTAATCCTAAAACGGCCGAATTTCTGGTGGCACGCACTACCCTTCTTCCTGGCCTCCTAAAGACCATAGCAGCAAATCGGAAGATACCCCTTCCTCTGAAATTGTTTGAAATATCTGACATCATAGTAAAAGATTCTAGCAGAGATGTAGGTGCAAGGAAGCACAGGTATCTCTGTGCTGTTTCTTACAACAAGAGTTCTGGCTTTGAGATAATCCACAGGCTGCTGGACAGAATCATGCAGCTGCTCGATGTGACTCCTGGTGAGAAGGGTGGCTATGTGATTAAAGTCTCAGAAGGCTCTTCTTTCTTCCCTAGGCAATGTGCTGAGATCTTTGCCTGGGGTCAAAGCGTCGGGAAGCTCGGGGTCCTTCATCCTGATGTGATCACCATATTTGAGCTGACCATGCCCTGGAAATCAATAGTGAGCCCTTTCTGTGAAGATGAGGCTCTGATGTATGACACTCTCCTCCTCTGTGTCCTTAACCCATCTACACAGGGACCTCCATTTGCACTTTAAAGTTTAATAAAGTAAAACCACTGGCTGGCGCTGCACTGGGCCAGCATGTGCAGTAACAAATGTGGTATCAGCTTGTGAAGTTCAGGGGTAGGCCAAAGCCCAGCAGCAGAGTGTCAGCAAAACGCACTTGTAGGGGGCAGGCCTGGTTCTGAATGGCAGGAAGGCTCCTGAGACAAACACACCCCACCCCACCCCACCCCCAGTCATGACCACTCCACATCGGAACCCCATTCCTGCTGCGGGCACACGCAGATGACTGAGCATGATTAAGGACTTAGTGTTACTTCTCTGTTTTGACACCTGCAAACAATAAAGGAATAGTATTTTGAGGGGGCGGGGGGAAGGACAGCACCAACAGAAATAAACTCAAGAAATACATGGAAGAACTAAACAACACAATCAGCCAGCTTGACCTCATAGATGTGTACAGAGCTTTCAACCCAACAACAGGATAATACACATTCTTTCCCAGTACACATGGAACATTCTACAGAATACACCATGTGTTAGGCCATAAAACAAGCCTCCATAAATGTACAAGTATCAAAATACTACAAAACATCTTCTCAGATCTCAATGCTATAACTTTAGAAATCAACGATAGGAAATTAAGTCAAATACACAGAAAGTGAATAACACCCTGCTTCAATGCTATGGGTAGTGGAACAAATAAAATGTGAACTCACAAAGTTCCTAGAAACAAATGAGAACGAAAACACAGCATACCCAAATCTTTGGGACACAACAAAAGCAGTGCTGAAAAGACAAATTATTTCAATAAATGCACACAGCCAAAAAGAGGAAAGAACCAAAACAACACATTAACAACATCTCCAACAACTAGAAACAGACAACCAAAGTTAACCTTCAGTCAACAGAAGAAAACAGTTAATAAAGATTAGAGCAGAAATAAATGTGATAGAAAACAGAAAAACTATAGAAAGAATCAACAGGAAAAGGAGTTGGGTCTTGAAAAGGATTAATAAAATTGGCAAAACATTGGCAAGCCTAACAAAAGAAAAGAGGGAAAAGACTCAAATAATGCACATAACAAACTACATGGGTGATGTCACAATAGAACCAATAGAAATAAAAAGGATAATAATAAAATATTATGAAGACTTGTTCTCCAACAAATCTGGAAATCTAGAGGAGATGGATACATTTTTAGAAAAGCATGACCTACCTAAACCTACATAGAGTGAAGCAGAAAACTTGAAGAGATCTATAACACAGGAAGAGATTGATCAGGTTGTCAAAAATTCCCAACCAAAAAAGTCCAGGTCCAGATGGCTTCACTGGTGAGTTTTAGCGAACATTCAGGGAAGAGCTGTCACCAATTCTACTCAAATTATTCTAAAATACAGAAAAGGATGGAAAAATTACTAATAAATTTTATGAAACAAGCAAAACCCTCATACCAAAACCAGGGAAGGACATCACTAAGAAGGAAAATAATTGACCAATATACCGTATGAACATAAATGCAAAAATTCTCAACAAAATCCTAGCCAACAAAATTCAACAACATATCAAAAAATAATAATGATACATCATGACCAAGTGGGATTCATACCAGGGATGCAAGGATGGTTCAACATCAGAAACACAATCAGTGTAATCTACCATATAAATTTTTAGAAAGGAAAGAACCACATAATCATATCAATTGATGCAGAAAAAGCATTTGACAGAACCAAATATCCGTTCCTGACAAAAACACTCAACATAATTAAGAGCATAAGTACAAAACCAACAGCCAACACAACTTTCAATAGAGAGAAATGGAAAGCCTTCTCTTTGTGAATACCAACCAGCCAAGGAAGCTCTTTATCACCACTCTTATTCAATATTGTGTTGGAAGTCTTGTTGTTGTTGTTGTTGTTGTTGTTGTTAGGTGCCATCGAGTCGGCACCTATGCACTGCAGACCAAAACACTGCCTGATCCTGGGCCAACCTCACTACTGTTGCCATGCTTGAATCCATCAATGCCACCATCTGGCCAATCCATCTCATTGGGGGTCTTCCTTTATTTCTCTGACCCTCTACCTTACCAAACGTGATATCCTTATCCAGCTATTGGTACATCCTGACAATATATTGTAGCCACAACTAAAAGACAAAATAAGGAAATTAAAGGCATCCAAATTGGCAAAGAGGAAGTAAAAGTCTATTTGCAGATTATATGATCCTATACATAAAACACAATAGCACTTAACAACAACAACACCATACATACAAAACCTCAAAGACTAAGCAAAAAACTACTAGAACTAATTGGGAGATTCAGCAAAGTGGCAGCATACAAGATCAACATAAAAAAAATCAGTTGAATTCCTCTGTACTAATAATGACAGCACTGAAAAAGAAATAAGGAAATATCACTTAAAATAGCCACCCAAATGATGAA
>NW_006411114.1:9611-10873 GCF_000296735.1 Chrysochloris asiatica
AAGACTAAAACTCAATGGGAATACATGTTCTAATTGGTGACCACGTTTGTCAACGATAAGGAAAAATGAGGGAAAAACAGTAATGAAGCTGTGAGCTAAGCCCTACAATGTTCAATAGACTCCTGTGAACTCAGGTGGAGACCTGGTTGTTCAGCAGTGTGGCAAGACCTGGGGACTCTTAGACCCAGAGTCAGTAACATAGATACAGAGGACTAGAGAGGAGAGTGAAGCATCCAGCTGATAAGTACATAAGGCATATGCACAAGAACACACACACATGCAGATAATACCCACTTGAACTGACTTCAATGACTGGATGATCAGAGCTCAACTAGAAGAAGAAAGAAGAGGGAAAAAAGAGTAATCTGATACAATTTGATGAACTTGATGGATGCAGTAGCTCAAAATAGGGCACAAATCTTTACAGCGAGGATCATTTACACCCCTTCCACACACAGAGTGGACAGTAATGGGCAACTTGGACATTGGCAACCCAAAATGGGGGTGGCTACAAAGGCAAGAAGTGACTGGCTTACAAGGTTTCAAGAGGGAACCTAGATCCAGAGGGCATGGAGGAAGGTAGAATCTCCAATGAGTAGTATCCAATCTGTCTGGGCAGGGTTGATGAAAGGAGATGCTGATAGGTCTCTTGTGAAACAATAGTAAATAATTGTTACCAGGACTGGTTGTGAGGGTTGGAAATGTAAAGGAAGACATTTTGCAGCAAAAGGAGGGAAGTGATTAACTTTGCAGTATAGGTTGCTAGGACCATCAAGGGAGAAGAGCGGAGAGTGGTACCCTGCCCAGAGAAGCAGTGACGCCAGAGATAGAGGCAGAGACCATGATGTGGAGCGATGGAACGGCTGGGGACTTTAGACCCAGAGAGGGAGAGGGGCTGTGTGCTAATGACCAGGAGGTAGGCTTGCAGGGTATACCCATTGGTTGGTTGATGATGCATGGAGGGGATTGTAACCATGGCAATGAATGTAAAGCTAATGTTCTCTCATGTAAACTATCACATAATTCACAATAAAACCTACATATATATAAAAAAAGAGAGACTTACAAAAATGGAAGAATGTACCTTGCTCCTGGATAGGAAGACTTAACATTGTGAAAATATCCATATTACCCAAAGTAGTCTACACATATAACATAATCCCAATCTAGATTCCAATGACATTCTTTAGAGAGATGGAAAAAACAATCACAAACTTTATATGGAAAGAAAAGAGACCCAGGATAAGGAAAACACTTCTTAA
>NW_006411114.1:10973-12370 GCF_000296735.1 Chrysochloris asiatica
CCCATTGGTTGGTTGATGATGCATGGAGGGGATTGTAACCATGGCAATGAATGTAAAGCTAATGTTCTCTCATGTAAACTATCACATAATTCACAATAAAACCTACATATATATAAAAAAAGAGAGACTTACAAAAATGGAAGAATGTACCTTGCTCCTGGATAGGAAGACTTAACATTGTGAAAATATCCATATTACCCAAAGTAGTCTACACATATAACATAATCCCAATCTAGATTCCAATGACATTCTTTAGAGAGATGGAAAAAACAATCACAAACTTTATATGGAAAGAAAAGAGACCCAGGATAAGGAAAACACTTCTTAAAAAGAAGAACAAAGTTGGAATCCTATCACTTCCAGATTTCAGAATTTACTACATGGCTACAATGGTCAAAACAGCCTAGTACTGGTACAATGAAAGATACACAGATCAATGGAACAGAATCGAGAATCCAGAAATTAACCCATCTACATACAGCCAATGGGGAGGAGATAATCTCTTCAACAGATGGTGCTGGCAGAACTGGAAATCAATATGCAAAAGATTCAAGCAAGACCTTTACCTCATACCATATACACATAACCACTCAGCATGGATTAAAGACCTAAATGTGAATTCCAGAATTGTAAAGGTCATAAATGAAAAAATAGGGACAAATTTAAGGGCTCTAATATAGGGCACAATCAGACTACCAAACATTGTGAAAAGTATACAAACAAAAGAAGACAAAATAGATGTTTGGGACATACTAAAAATTAGAAACTTATGTGCATTACAAGATTCCATCAAAAAAAAGCAAAAATGGAGCCCACAGAATGGGAAAAATCTTTTGCTATAACATATCAGACAAGGGACTAATTTCTAAAATCTATAGGAAACTAAAACACCTCTATAAGAAAAAGATGGTTGTCTTTTTTAAAATGGGCCCAACAAACCCTCTTCCAAGACTAAGACTCAATGGGAATACATGCTCTGATTGGTGACCACGCTTGTCACCCATAAGGGGAAGTGAGGGAAAAACAGCAATGAAGTGGCGAAGTAAGCCCTACAATGTTCAGTATACTCCTGTGAACTCGAGTGGAGACCTGGTTGGCCAGCAGTGTGGCAAGACCTGGGGACTCTTGGGCTCAGAGTCAGTGACACAGTCACAGAGGACTAGAGTGGAGAGTGAAGCATCCAGCTGATAAGAAGAGAGGGGATATGAGCAAGAACACCCACACTTGCAGATAATACCCACCTGACCTAGCTTCAATGACTGGATGACCATAGCTCAACCAGAAGAAGAAAGAAGAGGAAAAAAGAGTAATCTGATACAATTTGATGAACTTGACCTACACATGTGGATGCAGTAGCTCAAAAGAGGAAACAAATCCTTACTGCAAGAATCATTCCC
>NW_006411115.1:0-8638 GCF_000296735.1 Chrysochloris asiatica
AAGAGACCAAGTCTGTCTATTCTGGCTTCTAAGAAGCATTCTGGATGTAATTCTTTCAACACAGATCTGTTTGTTCTTTTGGCAGTCCATAGTTCCTTCAACATTCTCCTCCAATGCCATAACTCACATGCATCAACTCTTATATGGTCTCCTTCATTCATTGTTCAACTTTCACATGAATCTAAGGTTACTGAAAATAGCATGGCTTGCGTCAGGCACACATTACTCCTCAAACTGATAGCTTTGCTCTTCAATCCTTTAAAGAGGCCTTGTGCAGAAGATTTGCCTAATGCAATTCATCGTTTGATTTCTTGACTGCTGTGTCCATGAAAGTTGACTGTGGATCAAAGCAAATAAAGTCTTTGACTTCAATCTTTTCCCCATGGATATTGTTGTTATTTATTGATCCTGAGGTGAAGATTTTTGTTTTGTTTTGTTTTACAATGAGTGCAAATGATACTGAAATCTATGGTCCTTGATCTTCATCACTAAGTATTTTAAGTCCTCTTGGCTTACAGCAAGAAAGGTTGTAGTGTTTGCATATTGTCAGTTGTTAATGAGTCTTCCTCCAATCCTGATGCCATTTCTTCTTCATATAATCCAACTTCTCAGAATATTTACTCAGCATGCAGACTGAATAAGTATGGTGAAAGAAAACAACTTTGACATATAGCTTTCCTAATTTTAAACCATTCAGTATTATATTGTTCTGTTTGAACAACTGTTTCTTGTTTTATGTACAGGTTTCTCATGACCACAATTACGTCTTCCGGAACACTCATTTTCTACAGTGTTGTCCATAACTTGTCATGATCCCAAATTGAAAACCTTTGTGTAGTTATTAAAGCATAGGTAAATATTTTTTTCTGGTATTCTCTGCTTTCAGCCAAGATCCCTGTGATGTTAGCAATGATATCTCTCATTTTATGTCCTCTTCTGAATCTGGCTGGAATGTCTGGCAGTTCTCTGTCAATGTACTGCTGAAATAATTTTTTTTTTTTTTAAGTTTTTATTGTGAATTGAGTGAACATTTGCAGGGAAGATCATCAGTTTTATATTCAACAAATCATATACTTTGTTTCATTACAATGATTACAATCCCCTTCATGTACCATCAGTTAACAATATTTCTCTCTATTCTCTTTAGCTTTTAAAAAACAAAAACAAGAAACACTCGGGCATATATAATAATTTACACCATCAAAGGGCACATTCTGCAAGTCTGCCTCCTGGCTGCCAGCTCTCACTCCCTCTGTTTCCATGAGCTCAGAGTCCTCAGCTGCTCCCTCTCTTCATGTCCCCATCTCTGCCTCCGTCTCTGGCATTGCTGCTTCTCTGGATAAGGTCCCACATTCTGCTTGTGCTCTTCTCCATTGATGGTCCTAGGGTCCTCTGTTTCTGGATTGTAAAATAACCACTCCCCTGTTTTTGTTACAAAATGTCTACCTTTACAATTGTGACAGTCACAATTAGTCATGATAACAGTTATTCACTATTGAATCGTATGAATCTTATCCTCATCTCTTTTCACCAGACCCATCTAGATAAGATGAAAATTATTCAATGAGGACTGTTTCCCCACCCACACACACACACACACATACTCTTAAACTAACCTCTCTCTTGAAACCTTGTAAGCCAGTTACTTCATGCCTTTATCGCCCCCTCATTTTAGGTAGCCAATGTCTAAGTTGCCCATCCCTATCTACTCTGTGTACAGAGGGGATAGCATTGGTACTTGATATGAAGTCTCCTTCTTTCTCTGTTGGTATTTAGAGCTACTACCTTCATGAGTATAGGTCAGGTTCATCAAATTGTAGCAATTAACCTTTGTTTCCTTTATAAAAATATATATATTTTTTGTAATCTTCCTGCAGTAAAGTTCTGATGATCAAGCCATCGAAGCTATGTCAAATAGGTACTGTCTGCAAGTTTGTGTGTTCTTGTGCATCTCCCCTCACTTCATATCACCTGGATGCTTCACTCTCAGCTCTAGCCCTCTGTGGCTATGTCATTGTCCATGGGCTCAAGTGTCCTCCGGTCTCACCACACTTTGGTCCAACCTGTCCTTACTCTTCTCTCTCTCATCTCCAGGTCAATGGGAGTCAATGGACTATGGTTGAACTCAGCCCATTTCTTCACTGCTGCTTTTCTCCCTCTTCCACTCACCAGTAGACCAATGTGGTAGCCAGCAAGTTTACATGCCTGTTTATGTAATCCTCTTGAGTTTCATTCTTGGAGGGGAGTTTGTCATGAAGGAACTTGTTTGCTTGCCTTGATGGCTTCTCGGTGAACAGCTTGATTATTCTTGTAGCAGCCAGTCATGCTGACATTTTTGTTTTGGGTTTTTCCTGATGACCTTTTTTTGAAGGCATATCTGCTTGTACTTGCTAGTAGGAATGTCCACCTCATAAGGTTCTGGATGGGACTAAGGATGCAGTCATTTTTGAGTTAGAGATTTTTTAGTGGTATTCTTCAAGTTTTAGGGGAAAAAAAAATTGGTAAGGCAAGTTTTTAATATTTTTTTTTTTCTCCATATCACAGTGCAAACTTTGGCCTAGCCTTTTAAACTTGGTATAAATGACATGTGAATCATAGATGGACATATGAATCACCTCTGGTGCATGCAAATTCTAAGTTAAAGCCCCTTCTTTAAGGGATCTAATTCATTCAGTCTGCTACCTGAGAGGTTGGTGGTTCAAACCCACCAAGCAAATCCACAGAGACAGATCAGGAGTTCTGCTCTCATAAAGACTGTAGTCTAGAAGATACTTTGGGGTAGTCCTACATTGTCACATGAGGTCACTGTAAGTCAAAATTTTACTCAACAGTACCTTATCACAAGAGAATTAGGCTTTATTATCTTTATAAATATAGATTTATTCATAAACACTAATATGATTAAATTGATGCATCAATGCTTATTTGATCAATCAAAATAAAACCAGTGATGTAAAATTATTCTTGCCTTCAGCAGATAATCTGCTCAATGCAAGGTACCTGGTGAGTAAAACATGGCCTTGCCCTGTGGAAACTTACAGTAATGTTTAATCATAAGACTAAATGCATATCTTATTCATCTCTGCAACATCCTTGCACTTGGCACAGACACTGGCATATGGTAGAAATTCAATATATTATTGTTAAATCAATGAGTGACTTCATAATCTTTGTACAGCTTCTAACTGAAGTTGCTTTCCCTCTCTCTGTCTCTTGAATCAGCTTTCTTTAGGGTCTGCCAATAATTAGAAATGCTTTTAGTTCACTGACTTTGTCATATTCCCTTCACATGTTGTTGTTGTTGTTATGTGCTGTGGAGTCGGTTCCGACTCATAGGGATCCTGTACAGGGTTTCCAAGGCTATAAATCTTTACAGGAACAGAAAGCTTCATCTTTCCCCTGTGGAACAGCTGGTAGTTTTGAACTGCTGACCTTGTGGTTCGCAACCTGATTCATAACCACTACGCTACCAGAGCTCCTTCACATAGGGATGTTATAATTCTCATTTCCCCTTCTCCCATTTTTCTTACCTGGTTGACTCCTTGTCATTATTATGTGCTACCAAGTCAGTTCCAATTCATAGTGACTCTGTATAGGGTTTCCGAGAGTGGCTGGTGCGTTTGAATTGCTGACCTTGTGGTTACCAATCCAGAGTTTATTCTACAGTGCCACCTGAAGAGTAAGTTGACACTTGTCTTCCTTCAAATATCAACTAAAAGATGTTTTACCCATAAGCTTCTCCATTATCTGCTGTAGTCCTTGTCCCTTGTCTAGATGACCTCAGTCCACTTCTTTTCTCATATACCTTCTCAATGGACCATGTTTCTTTCTCTCAGAGACATTTATAAGTTTATGTCATCAGAAATGCATTTTTTTTTTTTTTTTTGCTTAATATATTCCTTGATCTCCCTCACCTGGTAGAAAGGGTCATGAGGATGGGGACCCATGACTGTGCGTGCTCTTGAACAACCAGAAGCTCACACAGTACCTGCACTCAGGAAGTACTTAAAAACGATTTGCTGGTAGAATGAGTATATGGTAGGGATAGCTGACAGGCATGGTAAGAAGTAGCTTCAGGAATTAAATAACAAGAGTGTCTCCTTTTTCCCAAAAAACTTAACATGCAAGGATATAGGCACTGAAGTATAGAGAGTGCCATGCTTCTTGGTCTCTGCCCCAGAGAAATCAATGGGATTCCATTTCCATGGCATGAACATCACTCATTCAGCACTATCTTACCAACCATACATATGCTGGTGAGAAGTTCAGACCTGACAGTCAAGCTCAGAGTCTGGTCCTTCCCATCTCAATCCTTTGCTTTCATTGTAGCTAATGGGAATGATTACCACGTTGGTAGAGACTCTACCTGGCACACTATGTGCATATGAGTGAGGCTCTGTAGGCTGACTGCCTGGCATGGACATCGGCTCAACCACTAATGAACTTTGAGAACAGGGAAAGATCTTCATTTCTCTGTGCTCACTTTCCTAATTTATAAAAGAAGGATGTTAACAGAACCACTTTCTGTGAGCTCCTGGTGTGGTGCTATAGGGTAAACACTGACTGCTAATAGCAATGTCGGTGGTTCAAACCCACCAGCCAATCCTTGGGAGCTCTATACAGGGTTGCTATGAGTCGGAACCAACTTTATGTCACTAACAACAACAACAACAACATGTGAATGACAGAAGTCCTGTTATGGCACCCACTGTAGGAGAAGCACAGCTGTTGAGTTTTACTCACCTCTTGGGACTGGTGTGAGGATTCAGTGAGGATTAACTTGATCTAAAGTGGTTATGATAATTCTTGACACGTAGTTATTTTTGTTCACTAATAAAACAGTGAAGGACTTGGTCTGGCACTGTAGGATAAGCACTGGACTGTTAACCAAAAAGGTGGTTGTTCAAACCCACCAACTGATTCTTGGAAACCCTATACAGGTTTACCATGAGTTGGAACTGACTCAATGGCACTTAACATCAACAAAAAAAAACATATCAAAAAGGGTCCTAGTGGTGCTGTGGGTCAGACATTGTACTTCTAATTGCCAAGGTCAGCTGTTCAAACCTTTCAGATGCTTTGCAGAAGAAAGATGAGGCTATCTGCTCTCACAGAGATTTACAGCCTTGGAAACCCTATATGGGGTTGCTATGAATTGGAATCGACTCAATGGCAGTGGGATTAGATTTGTTTGGAATGTAAATTAAGTTCCTAGTTCAAATCTTGGTATAGATAAGTTTTCATTAATTGGTTGTTGTTGTGTACCTATCCTACAGTGCCACATCAGCACCTTCAATATTTTATTGTAGTTTTTAATGTCACATTGATTCAAACATACAGCAACCCTATATAGGGTTTCTGAGGAACAACTGGTGAGCTTGAACCCTTTTGGTTAACAGTCCAGTGTTATTCTACAGCACCACACCAGGGATGTCACTATTTTATTACTTCCCAATTATTAGCTGGATTAATAATGAAAGGGGGACATTGGGACTAGAAATTATAGAACACCTACTATGTGCCAAGAATGATCACAACCACTTTAGATCCAGTTAATCCTCATTTAATTCTTAAACCAGTCCCAAGAGGTGGATAAAACTGAACCACAAAGAAATTACAGAGCTTGCCAATTTTCCCAAAGTGAGCTTCTGGTATCCAGTTCTCTGCTGTGGGAAAGTTAGTTCTTTAAGGGAAAGAAATAGATTATACCTTACTGGGATTATTCCTTACAGTGTTTATGGTTGGAAGAAATTCCTTACAAACCATTCAAACAAGATTTGTATCCATGGTAACTCTCTCCATTTGAAGACAATGACTGTAATTCAGATTTATCCATGTACATCCTCAAAGAATATTGTGCTTAAATCACCCACATACAGAGAAGAAAGAATTCAGAACTTGGCATCATATATCCTAGTAGGTTCAAGATCTTGCACTAGTTCCTTAATGTCTCTAAATTTAATTAATTTTTTTAAAAAATAGGAATATTACCATTTTTATCTGGCCACTACTATTGATGTTGATTGCCATAAATTCATTTCTGATCCTACCAGCCCTGTGGGTGCAGAATAGGATGGCTCTCTAGAGTTTTCAAGGCTTTGAACTTCCAAAAGCAGATCACAAAGCTTGTCTTTCAAGGCAACTCAGGATGGATTTCAATTGTCAGCTTATCTATCAGCTAGTAGTTGAGTACTTAGCCATTTCTGTTACCCAGGAACACTAAATCAGTGTCATTCAAAGTGTGGTTTGTCCAAGGCCCACAATCTTCCACATCGCTATGGGCCTACCCTAGAACCACTGAATTGGAATCTCTGAGCATAGGTCCCAGGAATCTTAAGTTTTAAGAAGCTACTTCTAAGTAATTCTCGGCATGGTAAAGTTTGGGAAGAACTGAATTAAATGATGCAATGGGTAGAAAAAACAATTTTTGAACTATAAAATATGTACACAAATATTCCATCTCTTTAATTTCTACTATTTTATCAGTTTACCTCTACTTCTCCGACCAAATTGACACTATTTTCTTTTTAGAGAGTCTTTATTCTTGCCCACGTCCTTGTCTCTGGCTCCATCTCTGGCGTCACTGCTTCTCTGGGTAGGTTCCCGCTTTCCACTCTTCTCCCTTGACGGTCCCAGAGACCTCCGCTCTTAGAAAGCAAAGTTAATTACTCCCATCCTTGTTACAAAATGTCTACCTTCACATTTCCAACCTTCACAATCAGTCCTGATAACAATGATTCATTATTGTATCACAAGAGACCTATCCGTATCTGCTTTCATCAGCCCCACCTAGACAGATTGGATATTGCTCAGTGGAGATTCTACTTTCCTCCATGCCCTATGGATCTAGGTTCCCTCTTGAAAGCTTGTAAGCCAGTCACTTCATGTCTTTGAAGCCCCCCCCCCCAACTTTGTGTAGCCAATGTCCAAGTTGCCCATCACTGTCTACTTTGTGTATGGAGGGGGTGGGGATGATTCTTGCTGTAAAGATTTGTTCCCTCTTTTGAGCTACTGCATCCATAGGTGTAGGTCAAGTTCATCAAATTGTATCAGATTACTCTTTTTTTCCTCTTCTTTCTTCTTCTAGTTGAGCTCTGATCATCCAGTCATTGAAGCCAGGTCAAGTGGGTATTATCTGCAAGTGCGGGTGTTCTTGTGGATATTCCCTCTTCTTATCAGCTGGACAATTCACTCTTCACTCCAGTCCTCTGTGTCTATGTCACTGACTCTGGGTCCAAGAGTCCCTAGGTCTTGCCACATTGGTAGCCAACCAGCTCTCCACCTGGGTTCACAGGAGTCTATTGAACGTTGTAGAGCTTAGCTCGCAGTTTCATTGCTGTTTTTCCCTCACTTGCCCTTATGGATGATGAATGTGGTCACCAATCAGAGTGTGTATTCCCACTGAGTCTTAGTCTTGGAAGGGGGTTAGCTCTGAGGAGACCCAGCCACTTGCCTTGATGTCTCCTAGATGAGCAACTTGCTTGTTCTTGTAGTAATCAGTTGGTCTGCCTATACTGTTTTATATTTTTCCCTTCCATCTTTCTTTCAAGAAGTATCTTCTGTTCTTCTACCTGCTCCAGGATAGTCTGCCTGTCCTTTCAAGTGGAAATTTCTCACCTCTGAAGATTCTGGATGCTGTTCAGGATTCCACCTATAGTTTTATGGAATGCAGAGGCTCTGCAGGAAGCCTCCTTCTCTGGACACGTAGTAGCCCCATTTTAGGTATTCCAATCAGTTATAGGCAGAAGACGGACTCACAAGCTTTCTATGGTGATATTTCTGGCTATTTCTTTCTCTCCCCTTCCAGTGTCTATTTTATGCAAGGGAAACCAAGATTCAAAAGACAGCCAAGCATCTTAACATTATTTCCCTCCTTTCCCCCATTCCAACCATGTCTCAATCTCTGTATCCCAAAGCCCTGTTATTCCAAGATTGTACATACATCATTCTTTCCTTCTGTCCCACTTAGCCCATGCAACATGCCTAATTGTTTTCCCATCCACTTTGTTCTTCCATCCCCCTCCTCCTTCTTGTATATTGACCCCCTCCCCAGCACCTAAACTATCCTGTGTCTATTCCCTGCCTTGTGCTCCACCTTCCCCTCCTTCCCCTCAACCCACTCCCCACATCCCAGTACCCCCTTTAGTATGAGTTATTTTCTTAGACTTTTACAGTAGTTGTCCTATGCAATATTTCTCCTTTGACTGACTAATTTTCACTCAACATACTGTCCTTAAGGTTCATCCATGTTATGCAGTGGCTTGCAGCTTCCTTGTTATTCTTCAAGGTAGAATAATATTCCATTGTGTGTTTGTACCATAGTTTGGTTATCCATTTTTCAGTTGATGAGCACTTTGGCTGTCTCCATCTTTTTGCTATTGTAAACAGTGCTGCTCTGAACATTGGTATGTATATATATACTCATGTTATGGCTCATATTTTTTGTCAGTAAATACCAAGTAGAGGAATTGCTGATCATGAGGTATTTCTATTTCCAAACTTCTGAGGAAGTACCATATTGCTTTTCAGATAGGTTGGACCATTTTGCAGTCCCACCAGCAATGCAGGAGTGTTCCAGTCTCTCCACATCCCCTTCAGCATTTATTGTCCTCTACTTTTTTGATCTTTGCTGTTATTG
>NW_006411115.1:12246-13519 GCF_000296735.1 Chrysochloris asiatica
TTTTGGTTTTCTGATTCCAGATCTTTACACATTTTATTGTAATATTTGGCTTTATCTTCTCGAGCTGATCTTTGAAATTTTCTGTTTAGCTCTTGGACCTCGTCATTTCTTACATTTGCTTTAGCATCTCTACTGTAGAGAGCAAATTTCATTGTCTCTTCTGACATGCATTTTGACCTTTTTCTTCTTTCTTGTCTTCTCAATGACTTTTTGCTTTCTTCATATATGATGTTCTTGATGTCATCCCACAACTCTTCTGGTCTTCGGTGTTAAAGTTTAATGTATCAATTCTGTTCTTCAGATGATCTCTAAATTCATGCGGGAAATAGTCAAGGTCATATTTTGGCTCACGTGGACTTGTTTTGATTTTCTTCAGCTTCAGTTTGAATTTGCATATGAGTAATTGGTGTTCTGTTCCAGAATCTGCCCATGTCCTTGTTTTCACTGATGATATGGAGCTTTTCCATTGCCTCTTTCCACAGATGTAGTAATTGATTTCTATATATTCTATCTGGTGAGAACCATGTGTATGGTTGTCTCTTTTGCTGTCTAAAGAAGGTATTTTAAATAACAAATCATTGGTTTTGCAGAATTCTCATGTGTTCTCCAGCATCATTTCTATCACCAAGTCGATATTTTCCAACTACTGATCCTTCCTCTTTGCTCTCAACCTGTGCATTCCAATCATGAGGGATATTAGTCTATAATTTTGTTTCTTAGTGATGTCCTTCCCTGGTTTTGGTATGAGGGTTATGCTTGCTTCATAAAAAGTATTAGAAAGGTTTCCATACTCCTGTATCTTCTGAAATAATTTAAGTAGAATTGGTGACAGCTCTTCCCTAAATGTTTGGTAGAACTCATCAGTGAAGCGATCTGGGCATGGACTTTTTGGTTGGGAGTCTTTTGATGACCTGGTCATTTCTTTTTTGTTATGGGTCTGTTCAGGTTTTCTACTTCACTGTGTGTAATTTTAGGTAGGTTTTGTTTATCTAAAAATATATCCGTCTCTTCTAAGTTTTCAAATTTGTTGGAGTGCATCCCTTCATAGTATTCTGTTATTGTCCTTTTGATTTTCTATTATTCCATTGTGACATCACCCATGTGGTTTCTAATGAGTGTTATTTGTGTCTTCTCCCTCTTTTCTTTTGTTAGGTTTGCCAATGGTCTGTCAATTTTGTTAATCCTTTCAAAGAACCAGCTTCTTATCCTGTTGATCCTTTCTATAGTTTTTTTCTGTTTTCTATCTCATTTATTTCTGCTCTAATCTTTTTAT
>NW_006411116.1:0-5603 GCF_000296735.1 Chrysochloris asiatica
GTGCCCTGTAAACTTTCACTCAATCCACAATAAAAACCTTAAATTTAAAAAATAATAATAATAATAAGGTATTTGCACCTAAAAGAGGTTCTAATGAATAGGCTTCTTGCAGAATCTTTATAGTGTATAGAACCTTAGGAAGAATCCTGAGCCCCATCCAGAACCTTCTGAAGTAGGACATTCCTACTTGAAAGGACATGCAGACCAGCCTGGAGCAGCTAGAGGAACAGGAGATAACTCTTGAAAGAAAGACCAGCAGGAAAAATCAAAATCAAAAACAGCAGTCTTATTGGCAAGTTGTTTGCTGGGGAGCCATCAAGGCAAACAATCAAATCCCTTCAGGACAAACCTCCCTCTAAGACTGAAACTCAAAGGGAACACATGAGCAGGCATGTAATCTTGATGGCAAACACAATGGTCTACTGGTGAGTCCAAGTGGGGGAAAGGCAGCAATGAAGATATGGGCTGAGCTCAACCACATTCCGTAGACTACCGTTGACCTGGAGAAGAGAGTGAGAAGAGGAAGAGCTGGTTGATCCGAATTGTGGTGAGATCTGGAGACTCCTATGCCCATGGACAAGGACCTAGTCAGAGAGGGCTAGAGTTGAGAGTAAAGTATCCAGCTGATGTGAAATGAGGGGAGACGCACAAGAACACCCAAACTTGCAGATAGTACTTAGCTTAGATGGCTTGATGATCAGAACTCGAATAGAGGAAGATCAAGAAATCTGATAAAGGAAAAAATGTAAACTGCTACAATTTGATGAACTTGACATATACTTATAGATGTAGTAGCTCAAAATAACAACTGAGAGAGAAGGAGTCTTCACATCAAGTATCAATTCTATCCCCTCTGTATACAGAGTTGATAGGGACAGGCAACTTAGACATCGGCTACTAAAATGAGGGGGCTATAAAGGCACAAAGGAGCTCTGGTAGCGTAGTGGTTACGAATCGGGCTGCGAACCTTAAGGTCAGCAGTTCGAAACTACCAGCCGCTCCGCGAGAGAAAGATGAGGCTTTCTACTCCCGTAAGGATTTACACCCTCAGAAACCCTGTACAGGGTCGCTATGGGTCGGAACCGACTCGAAGGCACGTAACAACAACAACAACATAAAGGCACAAAGTGGCTTACAAGTTTTCAAGAGGAAGTTTAGTTTCAGAGTATGCAGGGGAAGGTAGAGTCCCCACTGAATACTTTTCATCTAGTCTAGATGGGTCTGGTGAAAGGAGATAGGGATAAGATTCTTATTATTCAATAGTGAGTAATCGTTGTCATGACAATTGAGATTGTCACAACTGTAAAGGTAGAAGTTTTGTAACATAAAGTGAGGAGTAGTTAATTCAACATTCCAGGAACAGAGGACCCCAGGATCATCAAGGTACAAGAGCATGAGAGGAATGTGGGGCTCTATCCAGAGAAGCAGCAACACCAGAGATGGAGGCAGAGGTGAGGATATGGAGAGACAAAGCAGCTGAGGACTCTAGATTCATAAAAAGAGAAAGGCTGTGTGCTGGCGGTCAGGAGGCAGGAATGTACAATGTGCCCTTGGATTGTTTAAATGATGATATATTCCTGAGTGTTTTTGCATACATAAACAACAACAACAACAACAACCAAAACACCCAGAGCATAGAAGCAAATACTATTGAATTCATGAAGGAGATTGTAATCATTGCAATGAAATTAAATAGAAGGAGTGCAAAACCAACTTTCTCCCATGTAAACAACCACTCAATTCACAATAAAAACTTTTTTTTTAAAGGTATTTGCAGTGAAGAAGTCACTGTGGTCTTGCAAAATTCTATCATATGAACTCCAGCATCGTTTCTATCATCAAGGCCATATTTTCCAACTATGGATCTTCCCTCTTTGTTTCCAACTTTTGCATCCCAATCACCAGTAATTTATCAATGCATCTTGGTTGTAAATTTTTTAAATTTCAGACTGAAGAAGTTGGTAGAATTCTTCTATTTCATCATCATTGGCTTTAGTGGTTAGTGTGTAAATGTGTGTGAATAATAGTGATACTAACTTATCTTCCTTGTAGGTGTATGGATATTATCCTTTTACAACCACTACTGTACTTCAAGATAGAGATTGGAATGCTTTTCTTGGACAATGAATGTGATGCTATTACTCTTCAATTTGTCATTTCCATCTAATTTAAAATGCCAATACCTATCCATTTCAGCTCACTGATGCCTAGGATATGGATCTCTATGTGTCCCATTTCATTGTCGATGACTTCAAACTTTGCTAAATTCATATTTTATCCATTCCACATTCCAATTATTAATCCGTTGCCATGTCCAACAAGTGGCCATATTCCCTGACCCACACGGAGAGATTAAACCTAAGTAGGGATGATGGGAGATTAGAAAAAAAGGAAGACACAAAACACAAAATGAAAACAGTAAAGTTAGGACCAGGTGGGACACAGCACTCTGATGGAGATACTGTGACACAGACCTAGGTTCAGCACATTTATTATATACACATATCAAAGAAGAGTGCTGGGGGCAGGGAAAAGAATAACATCTGGTGTTATTGATGCATGCAGTAAGCGGGACTTTATCAGAAGAATGTAGTTGCTAGGGGAACAGAGATAGGGCAGCTAGACGTTTGTGCAGACTAAACTGAAGGCTGCGTACAAGACTTTGCAAATTCCTAGTTCCCTGAGGCAGGCTTTGCAAGTTCCTCAGTGGGCAGCCCGGTTTTCTGGACCACAACTGTTTAGCTGCAATTCTTTGGTTAAACTGCCCCCAACTCTGAGAACTTTAGTTTAGTTGCTCCCAACAACCAGTATTTACAGTTTTTTCTTCTTATTTGGAGTTGTACAACATCAGCAAATAAAGATCCTGAGAGCTTTGTTCCATTCACGTTATTAAGATCAACTCTACTTTTCCCCCATTTTTATTTTGAGTGCCTTCCAACCTGTGGGGCTGGCTAATCGTCTGGCACTATATCAGGCAATGTTTCATTGCTATTCATATGGTTTTCAGTGGCTAATCTTTCAGAAGTGATCTGCCTCTCCTTCTTCATAACATGTATTAGTCTGGAAGATCTCCTGAAACTTGTCCATCATATTATTATTAGTCACTGTTACAATATCAGGTCCGCCATTTTAGGCTGTACCTTCCGGGTTCTTCCCTCTCCCCTCCCTTCAACTCCATTTTGTCTGTTTCCCCACCCTAAGCTACAAGGCACGTAGTTTAAAGGGCAACATGGCTTTTGATAGGCCAGAGCTAAATCACCCCAGCAAAGACCACTCCCTTCCTGTTGAACCTATATAAGACCACTCCTTTCCTGTTGACTCTCTCTTCTTCTTCCCTCTTCTCTTCTGCTTCCTGCCTTCTCTCTCTGGCAGAAGTCACCTTCCTCACCCTGAATAAAAGTCTCTAGACGGGCCGTCTGGTGTGCGGTATAGTTGATGAGTGACGCCAGAGTTGTTTTTTCCCTTTCAGTCACTTGTAAATATTTCTGTGACCCTCACTAGTATTTAAAATACCAGTGGCATAGCTTCCAGCATTACAGCAACACACTAGCCACAACAGTATGACAAACTGACCGATGAGTTATGAGCCAATTTCCATAGTGCACTGTAATGATAAGGATATTATTGTTGTTTTTGTTAAGTGCTGTGGAGTCAGTTCCATATCATAATGATCTTGTATAGAGTTTCCAAGGAGTGGCTGGTAGGTTTGAACCACTGACCTAGGGGTTAGCAGTCCAGTGCTTATCCTATAGTGCCATACTGCTATTGTTATTGAATAGTTCATACATTTTTACAAATTCATAATTACATATAAGACAATCCAAACCTTTTTTTTAAAAAAATAACAAAGAAACAAAAGTACTGTTGATTCATCACTCTACACAGAGTTTGGGATTAAGCCATCGAGCTCTTTCCTAGCCTGTTATGAATGGTGTCAGTCAATTCCTTGGGCCGGGGCATTCGCTCTAAGAGCAGGAGCCAACTGCCTTATCCTGGCTGACCTTCAGTGGCTGTCAGAGAGGCTGGGATGGCTCCTGAAATCCATACCAGTTTCTTGATCTTTGTTCCCACAGAACCTTCCAGCTAAGCCGCCATTTAACTTCTCATTACTTCCCTTCTTTTCTCACTAATTCCTAAGCTTAAAAGCTAAGGTATCTTTGGCTCACCAAGGCAAAGGCTTAGAGTACAAGAATCAAAGGAGCTTCAGAGAAACTATTTGGTCTTATCTATTCAGGCTAAGCATATGTCTACCCCACAACCCAGCAATCCTATCGCAAGGTACATAAAAATCAAATTCATTGTCATCAAGTCCTTTCCAACTCAAGGCAACCCCATGTGTACAGAGTCGAACTGGCTTTTAAGCTTATTTTGACTGTACTCTTTACTGAAACAGACTGCCTTATCTTTCTTCCATGGAGCCATTGGGTGGGTCCGAACAGCCAACCTTTAGGTTGGAAGCCAAACACAGACCACTTGAGCTACTCAAGGACCCAACAAAATGAGTGTGTGTCTCTTCCAGGAGCCACATGTTCACAATAGGCAACACTGGACACATGCTAAATGGACATCAACAGTATAGTGTAGTGATTGTTAAGTGCCATTGAGTCAGTTCCGACTCATAACAGCTGGTGGGGTTTGAACTGCCAACCTTGTAAGATAATCCAGTGCTTATCTTACACCTCAACACTAGGAGTCCAGTAGATAGATGATTTTTAGTATCTTTTCATATTATTAAACCCACTGCCTAGAACCAATTCTGACTCAGCCACCTATAGGATGGAGTAGAACTGCTCTAAAGAGTTTCCAAGACTGATATCTTTACAGAAGCAGACTGCCATATCTTTCTCCCACAGAGTGGCTGGTAGGTTCAAACCCAAGTGCTTTAACCATCAAAAACTCCTTTAGCACAGCAATAAAATAAACAAATCTCTCTTATATTCATTAGACATCACAATGAGTGAAAGAATGTAGACACCAAAAGTCCATACTATACTACTCTTTTTGCATGTAGTTCTGCAGAAAGGAGATCACAAATGTATGGTGAAAGAAGTCAGAATAGGGGCTACCTGTAGTGGACAAGGTGGGTATTGACAGGAAGGGGACATTAAGGAATCTTCTGAAATGCTGTTGTTAAGTGCAGTCAAGTTGGTTCCAACTCATAGCAAGCTTGAATAGGGTTTCTGAGGAGTGGCTGGTGAGTTTGAATTACTGACCTTACGGTTCAAACTGACCTTGAGGTCCAGTCCTTATCCTATAGCACCATACCAGGAATGCTAGAAACATTCTAAATCTTTGTCTTAATGGCAATTTCAAGGCAGCATATATGTAGGTTTAAAAATTCATTAAATGTATGTTGTTCTGTATGTATATTAGACCTCAAGGAGTCTTTGGATAACACAAATGGCTAAGTGCTGGGTTTCTAGCCTAAAGGTTGGCTGTGGAAACCCACTCAGAGGCACCTAAGACGCTGTTGTTGTTAAGCGTCATCAAGTTGGTTCTGACTCATAGTGACCCTGTATAAGGTTTGTTGTTGTTGTTGTCAGGTGCCATCGAGTCAGAACCGACTCATAGCAACCCCATGCACAGCAGAACGAAACAATGTC
>NW_006411116.1:9433-11805 GCF_000296735.1 Chrysochloris asiatica
ACAGGGTCGCTATGGGTTGGACCCGACTCGATGGCACTTAACAACAACAACAATAATACAAGTTATTATTTGTTAAGTGTTTACTAGGTGCCAGACACTTGCCAAAGCATCTTACAAACACAGCCTCATGAGGTACTTACAGCAGCTTTATAAGGCAAGTACAAATAATGGTTACCTGTAATTTGCAGACTAATTAAATATCTTGCTCAAGGTCATGCTGCCAGTGAGGGACAAAGTCAGAATTACAAAGCTGATCTGTTCAGGATGGAGGGATGGAATGGTATCAAAGGGGCGGGGGGAGGAAGATTGGCTTTTCAGGTTCCTCTGCCTGAACCTTTAGTTTTCTTGGCAGGAAATTAATCAAAATTTTAGAGACAGAAACTCCTCACCATCCCTAGGCAGCCAAGCAGTCAACAAACTGAAGGGAAGAATATGCCAAAGGAATAAATCAGGCCATGTATAGAGTGACTTCGGTTTTTGTCAGCCAGCACCTTTCAGAATTCTGCCCTTTCTTCTGGAACAGAGCCCACCCCTACCCACAGGGATGGGCAATGGCCCAGCAGTGGCAAGTCCACGTCTCTTCCTTAGGACATGATGCGCTAGTGCTGACACACAGACAAGGAAGGAGCTGGAGCCTGATTTTCCCACCCTTTTTTGTCACTTTTCCTTCCCTTTATGAATTAATTTTTCAATGAATCCTGTATTATTCATAGTCAGAGTTCTTGGTTTCTGTGATTATGAATTTTATGTGTCAACTTGACTGCACTATGGTGCCCAGTTTTTCGGTCAAACAGTAGACTAATTGTTGCTGTGATGGTATTTTGTAATGTGCTTAACATTTAAAATTAGGTGACTTTAGGTAAAAAATGATTACCCTAGATAATGAAGGTGGGCCTCATCCAATCAGCTGAAGGCTTTAGTAGAGCATAGACAAGGTTTCCTGAAGGAAAAACATGTCCGCCTCAAGACTGTAACATAGATCCTGCCAGAGATTCCAGTTGGCCCTGCAAAATTCAAACTCAACACTACAGCATCAACTCATGCCTGAGTTTCCAACTAGTCCATCTGCCCTACAAATTACAGAAGTTGTAGATCTGAAATTGATCAAACATGCAATCAAGACCCACATAATATTGTGGCCACCACTCATCTGTCAGTTTGCTGCACTGCGGTGTGTTGCCTGTTGCTGTGATTCTGGAACTATGCCAACGTCAATTTAAATACCAGTAAGGTCACCTATGGTGTGGTGCTGTGGGTTAATGTGCCACACTGCAAAGCCATTTGAACTACAAGGTAGGGGGTTCAAGCTCACCAGCTGCCCCTTGGAACTTCTATACAGGGTCACTATCAGTTGGAATCGACTCAACGGCACTTAACAACAACAAGGTCACCCATGGTGGACACATCTCAGATGAGCTTCCTGACTAAGACAGACTAAGAAGAGAGACAGACTACTTCTAAAGATTTACTCACTGAAAACCTTGTGAATAGCAGTGGAACACTGTCAGATGCTACCAGAATACTGAATAATGAAATATGGTGAAAAGAACCAGAATAGTGTCAGATATAGTGCTGGAAAATGAGCCCCTCAGGTTGGAAGGGACTTCAAATAAGACTGGAGAAGAGCTGTCTCCTCAAAGTAGGATGATGCGAAGGGAGTTAAGTTTTCGGGACCTTCATTTGTTGATGGGGCACAACTCAAAATGAGGAGAAACAGCTGTAAACATCCATTGAAAATTGGAACATGGAGTGTACAAAGCATGAATCTGGGAAAATTAGAAGTTGTCAAAAATGAAATAGAATGCAGAGACATCGATATCTTAGGCATTAGTGAGCTGAAATGCACTGGTATTGGCAATTTTGAATCTGACAAACACATGGTTTACTATGTCAGGAATGACAAATTGAAGAGGAATGGTGTTGCGTTAATTGTAAAAAAGAACATATCCAGATCAGTCATAAGGTACAACGCTGTCTGTGATAGGATAATAATATCCTTGCACCTACAGGGAAGACCAGTTAATACCACTATTATTCAAATTTATGCACCAACCACTAAAACCAGTGAGGATGAATTAAAAGAATTCTACCAACTTTTTCAATCTGAAATCGATCAAACATGCAATCTAGATGTATTGATCATTACCGGTGATTGGAATGCAAAGGTTGGGAGCAAAGAGGAAGGATCAGTAGTTGGAAAATATGGCCCTGGTGATAGAAATGATGTGGAGATTGCATGATAGAATTCTGCAAAACCAATTATTTGTTCATTTCAAATACCTTCTTTAGATAGCATAAGAGACGACTATACACATGGACCTCACCAGATGGAATACATAGAAATCAAATTGATTACATCTGTGAAAAGAGAC
>NW_006411117.1:0-964 GCF_000296735.1 Chrysochloris asiatica
TCTTTGTCAAGTTTCTTTCTGGTTGTTGTATCCATTTTTGAAAGCAGTGTATTAAAATTGCCCACTATTATTGTAGATTCATCTGTTTCTTTTTTCAAATCTATTAGAGTTTGCTTTATATATTTTGGAGCTTTTTCATTGGGAGCAAAGATATTTATTTTTCTTATGTCATCTTGTTCAATTTTCCCTTTAATCATGAGATAATGTCTATCTTTATCTGTTATGCTCATTTTTGCCTTAAATTTTATTTTGTCAGAGATTAGTACTGCCACTCTTGTTCGTTTTTTTTATTGCAAATTGCTTGGTATATTTTTTTCCATCCTTTGACTTTTAATCTATCTTTGTCTCTGTGTATAAGATGTGTCTCTTGCAGATAGCATATTGAAAGATCTTGCTTTCTTATCCATTCTGCTACCCTCCATCTCTCAACTGGTGCATTTAAGCTGTTTACATTCAGTGTAATTGTTGAGAAGTATGGATTAATTGCTGGTATTATGTTTGTTTTTTTTGTGGTGCTACTGCTTTCTTTGTTCTGTGTGTCTTCCTGTGCTGAGTTCATGTTTTTTGTATTCTTTCTTGTCATTGTCAGTTTCCTCATGGTTTTAATGCTTGCCTGTTCTTGGATTTTCATTTTCTTGGTATGTTGTGATGTATGAATTTTCTTTGAGGTTACCTTATATTCCATTAACTTTTCCCTCCATTTAGTGCCGTTTATTTTATCCTGTAATCCACCTGACCGTCTCACCATCTGGATCTCTGTTCCTGAATGTTTACCTTCTTTCAAGTTGTAATTGTTTTGATCATAGACTGACCTCCCACATCCTCTGAGTTTTGTTCTTAGAGTTTTATTCTGTTCTCAGTTCTTCCATTGTCAACTGAGTTCCAGGAGGTGCTGCCACATATGTCAGTCTCTGGATGTTGTCTGTACTTGTTGGTTCTCAGTCCACAAAACTCCCTCTAGGAT
>NW_006411117.1:2655-3431 GCF_000296735.1 Chrysochloris asiatica
TTATGCTCTACCTCAGGATTTAATTTTTGGCCTATTTTATATTTAGACTCTCTCCCACTCCACAACCCCTTTCTGGCCTTTTCCCTATTAATAAACAGTTTAGGGCCAGCTGTGGCTGTTTTGTGCTTCCAATTGGTTTTAAGTGGGGACTGGCCCTTTAAAGGTTGAGAAGCTCTGTTTGCATGTGTGGTAGAAGAACCCTCCAGGGGTGGGGGTGGGGGTGTGTCCACTCACTCAGGCACCCCCTCTAGTCACCAGAATGGAAGTGTGCAGACAGCAGGTGGCCAATGAACAGACACCAGAGAAAATCAGAACAAAACAAAACAAAAAATATTGTCCGCCTTTGTTTCCGAGGTTCCCGCAGGCATTAGTCCATGGCAGGTCTACTTGCTCCCCCACTTGGTCTAGCCATTTGGTCTTGCACAAGTTGTCGGCTCTGGGCCACTGAGCCCGGCAGATTTGAAAGTATGAGATTTCTTGCCTCTGCTACAAGTTCCACTAGCTATAAGCCTTCAAACGTTTAAAATATCCCTACATATGTGGTTCAGAGTTTTGGAGCTCTCCCCTGAACCTGGTTCACATGGTATTCTGTGTTATTGCTGATAGAGATCTTCACTGCACCTCTACTCTATCCACCATCAAGCCCCACATCTCACCCATAGTCTTTTAATAGATCAATTGTTTTTTTAATGTTTTATTGTGAATTATGTGATACTTTACATGGGAGAACATTAGTTTTACATTCATCCTATTGTATATCATTTCATTGCCATGGT
>NW_006411117.1:3731-5525 GCF_000296735.1 Chrysochloris asiatica
CTCCTAGACTGAAAATTTAATCACTCCCCTGGATCAATATTTATTCTGAATTTTGTTTGGAGGCCTCTGCTAACCAATCATTTAAAAACAAAACAAAACATGTCGTCCATTGGGCCTAGAAACCTTATTCCTTTTCTTTTCTAAGGCACTTCTCAAATGAATTCCTTTTTTCAAGTCAAATATTTCTCAGATTGCCTGCTGAAGGAACAAATCATTCTTATGAAATTATGCCATTTAGAGAAATCAGCATAAGAATTAGGATTTTACTGATAGCATATATAAAAACCAAGAGTTTTTCCTGGAAGAGGAGAGGATTTAAACTTACATGACCCTTGAGAGCTGGCAACAGACAGTAGATATATAATGCTTAGGCATTTCATGTCTCATATCCCCAGCCTGACAATGGGCCACCTGTGAATGCAGACCTGAGAGTCTGAGACAGCAGGAAATCAGAGCAAATGCTCTTTCTTCTCACCAAAGTCAAGCTCTCAAAACAAAAAATTCAAAATGGAAGGAGAACTCATCTGGCTTTATTGGTGACCCATAACAAAATTTGTCCAAATGGATGCTGGTCTGTGAGGCCAGCTGAAACAGGCTTGTAGGCCTGTGTTCTTTCTACCTTGTTATTCTCCTTCTTTTGACAAACAACATTTTTAAACAGCACAACACAAAACAGAATACAAAAGAAACAAGAGGGTTAAAAATGAATGGCCTAATTCCACCAAAAGGAGCTCTGGTAGCGTAGTGATTATGAATCAAGCTGCTAACCTCAAGGTTGGCAGTTCGAAACTACCAGCCATTCTGCGGGATAAAGATGAGGCTTTCTGCTCCTGTAAAGATTTACAGTCTTGGAAACACTGTGCAGCGTCACTATGAGTTGGAACCGACTCCACGGTACTTAACAACAACAACAATTAGACCAAGGATGTCAAACTAATGGAAGACCATAACAAAACTGAGTACTAAACTGAGAATAAATAGCCAATGAACTCAATGCAAAGAAAGTAGAGTTGAAACCTGTTGCTGACTTACCAGGTCAGCATGAATTTTACAAGCCATGAATAGCAAGATACCAAAGGGCTCCATGGGTGCTGCAACTGTTCAAAGACTGGGGCTTGTGGAAGATTGTATCTCAGTGAAACTTCCTGGAAAACAAGATACACCAAAAAGAATACATAGAGATTATTTATTCAAACTTCATTATAGCAAGGGAGTTTTTGTTGCTAAGTGTCGACGAGTCAGTTTCAACTCATAGCAACCCTGTACAGGATTTCCAAGGAACTGCTGGTGAGCTTGAAATGCAGACATTGCGGATTCAAGCCAACCTTACTGTTCAGCACACAAATCTGCAGCACCACACCAGGACTCCATCATGGGAGTTAGCTAACATCATTTGTGTTTGGCTACAACTCAAAAGCAGGCAAGGGAGTGTTGTTGTTAGGTCCCATCAAGTAAGTACCAACTCACAACGACCCTATGTACAACATAAGGAAACATCTCAGGTCCTGAGCCATCCTCACAATTGCTGCTATGCTTGAGCCCATTGTTGCTGCTACTATGCCAACCCATCCAGCTGAAGATATGTTGTTGTTGTTGTTGTTAGGTGCCATCGAGTCAATAATGACTCAGTGACCCTATGCACAACAAACTGAAACACTGCCTGGGCTGGGGCAAACCTTGCCATTCTTGCCATGCTAGAGCCCAATGGTGCTGCCATATTGCCAATCGACTTGTTGGGGGTCTTCCTCTTTTTCTCTCACCCTCCACCTTACCAAACATGATATCCTTCTCCAG
>NW_006411117.1:9189-9865 GCF_000296735.1 Chrysochloris asiatica
CTCATCTGAAACCTGTCCACCATGGGTGACCCTGCTGGTATTTAAAATACCCATGGCATAGCTTCCAGAATCACAGCAACTCACAGGCCACCACAGTATGAATGAAAAACTGACAGACAAGTAGTGGTGCTGAAGGGTAGGAAAGCCTTATAGTAGAAAAAGGCAAGGCTTCAGGATGACTTTAATGGAAGACACAATTGGCTGGCACAAGGAAGATGGTGGTGGACTAAACGAAAGCAGAGCTCGTTATGAGATTGGTAGGGGAACATATTTAGCCTTATCTGATTTGTCCAGAATTAAAAGTAGGAGTTGTTGTTAAGTGTCATCAAGTCAGTTTCCACTGATAGCAACCGTGTATACATGGAAGGTTTAAATTGCAGACCTTACGGTCAATCCAGTCCACACCATAAACAGGAAATCATGCAAAACCAAGTGCTAGGCAGATTGATACAGAGATTGTGGTTTTCCTTCCTGGACTTATCACTGCAGAGGTTGTGAGCCAGAGTTCTCTTGTCATATGTGGTCTGGCCATTATTTCTTTATGTAGAAGTATCTGGAGTCTTAGGAGAGTCAGTCATTGAATCTATGAGTATTCCAAAACATTTCATTGTGCTCATGAAGAATCTGTACCTGGACCAAGAGGCAGTTGTTCGAACAGAACATGGGAACACTGAAT
>NW_006411117.1:11640-12862 GCF_000296735.1 Chrysochloris asiatica
CCAGTTGATCATTTCTTCTTGTAGGATCGCTATGAATTTTGATCACTTCTTCCTTCCAGAAACACTTTCTTTGCTAAATTTTCAACAACACATAAAAGACTCAATGACACCTAATAAGAACTTTCCAATTCTTCATTTTAGTCTTGTGATTCTTTCTCATTTCCCAGATATGTAAATAGATATGACTTTAGGGATCAATCATTATTCTTTTATGTATTATTCGAGTTAGTTCCAACTCATAGAAACCCTGTATAGGGTTTCCAAGGAGAAGGTGGTGGATTTGAATTGCTGACCTTGTGGTTCGCAATCCAGTGCCAATCCTACAATGCCACACTATGAGTCTTTTAGGTAGCGACACTTGTTTTCTAAATTAGTTCATCTCATCTTAACAGCTGTAAATGACATTTGTATTCTCTGTTTGGGCCTCTCTGCATCCTTAAACTCACTCCTTCCATCTAAAACTAAAACCCAAATTCATTGCTATTGAGTTGATTCCAGTTCATGTCGACCCCATATGATACAAAATAGACTAGCACCATAGGGTTTTCTTGGCTGTTATCTTTACAGAGAAGTCCTGATGTGGAGCTGTAGGATAAACACAACTACAAGGTTGTTGTTTCAAACCCACCACCTGCTCCTTGGAAACCCTATACAAGGTTGCTATGAGTTGAAACTGACTGGATGACACTTAACAATAAAAATGATTTTTACAGAAGCAGATCACCAAGTCTTACTTCTGTGCTACGGGGTCACACTGCCAATTTTTAAGTTAATAGTTAAGCCCAAACTGTTTTCACCACCCAGGCTTCTTACTCCTTCACAGTCTAATTCTTCTAGTTACTCAGGTCCAAATTAGACAGTTCCAATTAGACAGTCTAATTCTTCAAGTTACTCAGGTCCAAATTAGACAGTTCTAAATAGACAGTCTAATTCTTCTAGATACTCAGATCCAAAAGTTCAGCAGCCTTCCTGACTCTTTATCTAGCACTTTACATCATGAGCAAATTCTGTATCTTGGCTGGATCTTCAAAATATATCCAGAATCGAGACACTTTTCACTACTCCAATTGTTACCACTATTGCTGTTAGGTGCCATGAAGTCTGTTCTAATTCATAATGATCCCCAAACAGAAGGTAACACTGCCAGTCCTGCAACATCCTAATTATTGCTGCCACTGTGCCGATTCAAGTCATTGAGGGTCTTCCTTTTTTCATTGGTCCT
>NW_006411118.1:0-544 GCF_000296735.1 Chrysochloris asiatica
TCATTCCATAATCAAACAATTACAATGTGAGAGAAGGTAAAAGCTTAGGAACAGAGATCCAGGTGGTGATGAGGTAAGGTATTACAGGAAAAAATAGACTGTTTTAATTGGCAGGAAAAGTTAATAGAATATAAGGTAATTCCAAAGGAAATTAATACTGTCCAACATACCAAAAAATTAAAATCCAAGAAGAACACGGAAATGTTAAAACTGAAGAAACTGATAGGAAAGAACACAAAAAAAACATGAATTCAGGACAAGATGGCATGCAGTACAATGAAACCAGCAGCACCACAAAAACAAAAAAAAACAAAAATAAGACTTACTGACAGCAATTAATTCACACCTATTAATAATTATACTGAATGTCAATGTATTAAATGCACCAGTTAAGAAACAGAGGGTGGCAGAATGGATAAAAACCCAAGATCTTTCAATACGCTGTCTGCAAGAGACACACCTTACAAACAAAGACAAAAACAAACTAAAAGTTAAAGGATGGAAAAAAAAAAATATGCCAAACTAATTTCAATAAAAAATGAGC
>NW_006411118.1:2306-2737 GCF_000296735.1 Chrysochloris asiatica
AACAGGAACCAGACAAGGATGCACTTTATCACCACTCCTGTTCAAAATTATTTTGGAAGTCTTACCCAGAGCTATACAGTAAGATAGGGGAATAAAATACATTTGAACTGGCAAAGAGGAAGTAAAATCCTTTCTATTTGCAGATGATATGAACCTATATATAGAAAACTTCAAAGAGTCAGCAAAAAAAAAAAAAAAAAATACTGCAACTCATTGGAAGAGTCAGCAAAATGGAAGGTACAAGATCAACATACAAAAATCAGTTGGATTCCTCTATACTAATAATGAAAGCACTGAAAAGGTAATTAAGAAAGCTATACCATTTACAATAGCCTCACAAAGGATGAAATATTTAGGAATAAATATAACCAGAGAGACAAAGTACCTATATATAGAAAATTACAAAACATTACTATAAGAAACCAAAAGAG
>NW_006411118.1:3834-4288 GCF_000296735.1 Chrysochloris asiatica
ATAGCAAAAAGATGGAGACAGCCTAAGTGTCCATCAATGGAAGAATGGATAAACAAACTTTGGTACATACACACAATAGAATATTACGCTAGGAAGCTGTAAGCTATCACATAACATGGATGAACCTTGAGAACATTGTGTTAAGGGGAATTAGTCAGTCACAAAAGGACAAATATTGCATAAGACCATTACTGTAAAAACTTAAATAAAAGACACCCATACTAAAAGGGGAAAAAAAAAAAAATCTTTGTCGGTTACAGGTGGGGTGGGGTGGGGAGGTTGGGGGGTTGGTGAAAGGAGGGGATCTTAGAGTACAGGGTAGGGGGTGTCCTCATCATATTTCAGGTGTTGGAGAGGGCAATACACAAGAAGGGGGAGGGTGGTGGAAGAACAAGGTAAATAGGGGAATACTGAGACAGGTTTGCTTGGGCTAAATGTGACAGAGATAAATAGT
>NW_006411118.1:5336-8826 GCF_000296735.1 Chrysochloris asiatica
AAAAAAAGATAAAGGAAACGAGTATAAATTACTACAATTTGATGAACTTGACCTATATTTATGGAGAAAGGGAAAGAGTCTTCACAACAAGAATAAATCTTATCCCCTCTGTATATAGGGTAGATAGGGATGGGCAACTTAGACATTGGTTACCTAAAATGAGGGGATGATAAATGCATGAAGTGACTGGCTTACATGTTTTCAAGAGGGAGTTTAGCTTAAGAGTGTGCAGAGGAAGGTAGAGACCCCACTGAATAGTTTTCATTTTGTCTAGGTGGGTATGGTGAAAAGCGATGGGGATAGATTCTTGTGATTCAATGGTGAGTAATTGTTATGACTAACTGTGGAGGTCACAACTGTAAAGGTAGAAGAAATTCTGTAACAAAAATGGGGGAGTAGTTAATCTTACAGTCCAGGAACAGAGGACCTTAGGAGCATCAAGAGAGAAGAACTCAAGTGGAATGGGAGACCCTATTCTGAGAAGCAGCAACACCAGAAATGGAGGCAGAGATGAGGACATGAAGAGATAGAACAGCTGAGGACTCTAAACTCATGGAAAGAGAGGGACTGGGTGCTGCAACCAGGAGGCAGGCTTGCAGAATGTGCCCTTGAATGTTTTTGTGTTTATCCCTCTCCCCAAAAAACAAAAACAAAAACAAAAACAAAAGCAGTGGGTATATAAGCAAATACTGTTGAATGATGATGCACCAAGGAGATTGTAATTGTTGCACTGAATCAATGGTGTAAAGACAATGTTGTCCCATGTGAACGATCACTCAGTTCACAATAAAAACTTAAAAAACAAAAACACAGTAGGGAAAGTAAAATTTGCCAAAGTGAAATTGGCAAGACATGTTCTGTTAGAGTGGTTGCTGTGAAAATCATAGACAAAACTCAGCTAAATCCTACCAGTCTACAAAAGGTGCCCTCCCTAGACAGTTGAATCACCCATAGATGCTGTTATTTGCTGAATGGAGCTGTGATGAGGGCAGATTTCTGGGACTTCCTGCTGGGAACTTTTAAAAATTCCTGTTCATGGCTCACCTAACTTTTTGTGATTGATACTGTGGATTGAATAGGATGATTTTCGATGGCCATTAAAACTACTCCAGGCTTATTTTGTGGCTAAAATACACAGGAAAATGGATGACACTCTGCTTTTTCCATCGGGCCTGGATAAAACTATAAAACCATGTGTGAATATGATATTGAATGTTGCTTCATTTAAACAAGTAACTAAAATATGTAGTTGTTGATGATACAAAATTTCTCTTATATATTCTGATTATGTTGGTGATAAAATTAAATGTTACTTTTCTAGTCACATGCAGAATGATGACAGTCTTGCTTTTTGATGTCTGTGACAATGAAAATTAAAGTTAATTTAAAAAAAAAATGTTGTTGTTGTTAAGTGCCATCAAGTCAGCTTCAACTCATAGTTACCCTATATAGCGTTTTCAAGGACAAGGTGGTGAGTTTGAACTGCTAACCTTGTGGCTCAAACAACCTTGATGTCTAGTGTTTTAACCCAGAGTGCCATACCAGGGCATAAAAATAAAGATAGTATTAAATATACAATCACTTTCAGCATCACAGCAACTTACATGTCTCTATATAATGATGATGGTGGTGGTTATGTGCTGTGGAGTCGATTCTGACTCATAGCAACCCTGTACAGGGTTTCCGAAGCTGTAAATCTTTATGGGAGTGGAAAGCCTTATCTTTCTTCCTCGGAACAGCTGGTATTTTCGAACTACTGACCCAGAGGTTCTAGTCTGATTTATAACCACTACGTTACTAGAGCTCCATAGTTAAGACAATAGGCATCCAAAGTTTAGATGTCATTTGCCCCGAGTCCCCACTAGATAAAATGTGCTAAATGACTAAATGGTGACCATGTACTTGCAGCACTGTAACTCAGGGACCATTAATCTCATTATTATCATCTTTACTATTACTAGCTAAAACTTGATTAATGTCTTAACATTCATAATGCTTAGAAATTCTCTATCTTTTGACTATCAGAGCAATTATGAACAAAAAATAAATGATTTGATCAATTTCACTGGTTGAGCTAATAAGAATTCAAGTTCTGACGAATATGTTTAACTCATTACTTGATATAACTACACAGTGAAAACAGCAATGGGCTCAAACATACCAACAATTGTGAGGATAATGAAGGATGGGGTAGTGTTTCATTTGATTGTGCAAGGAGTCACTGAGTCTAAACCATTCAAAGGTACCTAACCACAGGTCGATTTGAACTGTAAGGTCAGTAGTTCAAGCTCAACAGCTGCTCCTAGAAAACCCTATACAGAGTTGCTATGGGTTGGAACCAACTCGATGGCACTTAACAACAACAAGAGACCCACTGAGTTAAGCAGATTTCAAATACATGAATGGAGACTTAGGAGACAGATGGAAATGAAGGTGCTGAAGTGGTAAGGGCCACAGTGTGAGTGAACAACCAGTGTGCGAGTACCCTCATCACACTACGTGAACTTTGTTTTGGCCAACACACACTAGAGCTGGTGTCTATGTTATTTAGTGCCTTGCCTTTTTCTTTCGCTTTTCCTTGTTTCCTGTCTGTATGGCATCTTTGGGTCTTTGCCTTAGATAATGGAAGCCTCTGTTTTATTGATGCCTGAAGCACGTACTAACCTCTCTTGTTTGGTAATCTGTCCGTGGTTGCTCTGTCTAAATCCATTGTATCAGTCCAACTAGTTAAATTAAATGTCTTCCTCTTTCTTACTGTCCCTCCACTTATCAACCATCTTGTCCTTTTCTAATGACTGAATCCTCCTGATGTCCAGAGTAAATGAGAGGAAGTCTCACCATGTTCACTTCTAAGGAGCATTATTGTTGTATTATCTTTAAAATACATTTATTTAGTCTTCTTCCAGTTTATGGTATTTTCTGTATCCCATAGCAACACCACAATTCAAAGGCATCAATTCTTCTTTGGTCTTTGTATCCATTTCCCAGCTTTTGCATGCATCCATGAGGATAAAAAATATCATGCCTTGGATCAGTCCCACCTTAGTCTTCAAAGTGACATGTTTGTTATTTTTGCCACTTTAGAGTTATTTTGTAGCAGATTTGCTCAGTGTAACACATCAGTTGATTTCTTGACTGCTACTTCCATAGGCACTGGTGGTGAATCTAAGTAAAATGAAATCCTTGACAACTTCAGTATATTTCTTCCTTATCATGATATTGTTCATTGGTCCATGTGTGAAGATTTTGTGAGGTATAATTCACACTGACATCTACAGTCTTTTATCTCAGTGCAGAGATACACACTATTATTGTAATTGTATGAAAAATAAAAATGTTTTACAATGTTTTTTCTTATACAATGTAGTCTGGATTGAATTCCAATGCTTTTAATAGAGACAGCTCTCTTATGGTCTATATTTTATGCTATATTTTTAATCTTTACGAATCACTTTCATTTAGACGTGTTTCTTCTATTAGAGATGAATTG
>NW_006411118.1:10441-11869 GCF_000296735.1 Chrysochloris asiatica
CTATTTAGTATTAAGGCCACAGATAAACACAAAACATGTCCAAGAAGCCAAAGCAGATGACCATATCAGCACATGTCCAGAAACAAGATAAAATGTCTGAGACAAATGACTGACAGGTAGACCTGGACTACATTCTGGAAGGAGGGCAGGCCTTGGAAATGCCTGAGATGGAATTCAGAAGGATGATTATAAAATTTTTCAAAACACTTTACAATGGAGTTGAGAAAAATTAGGGAGAAGTCAGGAAAGCGTTACAGGAACAATCAAATAAGATAGATACAGCACTGGAAACCATTCAAACCCTACAGAAAGAGGTCCAAATGATCAATAATAGAGTATGAGAAATAGACAATACACTGAAAGGGAAAAGGAGTAGAATAGAAGAGATGAAAGGCAGAACTAATGAGGTGGAAGACAAATCTGTCAATACCACTAAAAGAGAAGAACAAATAGAAAAAAAGATGAACAAATCAGAAGAAGGTCTAAGATTCATGTTGGACAACATGAAGACGAATAACAAGAATTATCCGCATTCCAGAACAGGAAGAATCACACAAGTCTACAAAGGAAATAGTTGAAGAATTGCTGAAAGAAAATTTCTCCAACATCCTGAAAAGTGAAAACATAAACATTGAAGAAGCTCAGCGAACTCAAAGAAGGATAGACCCCCCCAAAAAAAATCACTGAGACATATGATAATTAAGCTCTCCAAAATCAAAGATAAAGAGACAATCATTAAAGCAGCTAGGGAAAGAAATGTGTTACATACAAAGATAATCAAGTCAGATTAAGCTCGGATTTCTCTGCAGAAACCATGCAAGCAAGAAGGCAATGGGGAGACATATATAAAACCCCAAAAGAAAAAAAACAAAAGCCAAGAATCCTTTATCCAGCAAAGCTATCAATCAAATATGATGGTATAATCAAAACATTACAGGATATACAGAAGCTAAGGGATTTTGCCAAAGCCAACCCTGTGCTACAAAACATTCTAAAGGGAGTTCTATGCACTGAAAACCACCAACAAATACCAACCAGAGATTGACATACGAGGCAGCACCTCCCAGAAATAAATCAACAGAAGGAAGAGTCAAAAACAGAACAAAACTATAAGAACTGGGAGGTCAGTCTATGATCAAAACAGTTACAATGTAAAAGAAGGTAAATACATAGGAACAGAGATCCAGATGGTAGATTACAGTATAAAATAGACTACAGTAAGTGAAGGGAAAAGTTAAAGGACTACTAGGTAACGTCATTAGTGAGTTAAAATGGACTGATATTGGTCATTTTGAATCTGATAACCACATGGTTTACTATGCAGGGAATGACAAATTGAAAAAGAATGGTGTTGCATTCATCGTCAAAAAGAACATATCCAGATCAGTCATGAGGTACAATGCTATAAGTGATAGGATAATATCCATG
>NW_006411119.1:0-5737 GCF_000296735.1 Chrysochloris asiatica
AAAAACCTTAAAAAAAAAAAAAAGTAAAAGTAAAACAAAAAATAAAAGATAATTTCAAAAAAAAAGGCCCAATAGAACTATTTTGGAAGAAGTGCAGCCAGAGTGCTCCTTGGAGGCCAGGATGGCCAAACTTCATCTCTCGTACTTCGGACATATTGTCAAGAGGGACCAGTCGCTGGAGAAGGATATCATGGTTGGTAAGGTGGAAGGTCAGAGAAGAAGAGGAAGACCCCCAACGAGATGGATTGGCAAAGTGGCAGCATCAAAGGGCTCAAGCATGGCAGAAATAGTTTGGTTGGCCCAGGATCAGGCAGTGTTTTGTTCTGTTGTGCATAAGGTCACTATGAGTCGATACCAACTCGATTGCACTTAACAACAACAACATCAGGCTTGCATTTGCCTGTTTTGAGCTAACTTGACAGGTCCCCTCTTCCTCTTCCTCCTCCTCCTCTTTTTGTCCTCCTTTTCTGAATCATGAGGAATCCACGGATGGGCAGTCTGGGATTTGGACAGTTGCTCAAGGATCAATGCTTCTTGTCCTGCCCCTTGGTTTCTAGGATGTCCCTGAGTCCTCACTCAGTACCTTCTCCTTTTCTGGGTACTGAACCTGCATTCTCCAAGGGAAGATGGAGGCAAGAAGAGAAATGCTGAAATGGAAACACATGTGTCATCTGACTCTACCTCCACTGGGATGTAATACCCTGAAAGCCTCACCTAATGACATCTGCTTACGGTTCTTGTGTCGGAACTGGGTCATGTGGCCATGTCAGTTCTATTGATGTCCGGGAAGATGAATGTTTTGTAAGAGGAAATATCAAACTGAACAAAACTATGGTTCTGTTATAAGGAAGAGGCAGTAGAGATACTGGGTAGGAATGACCAAAGCTTTCAACCAATGATATTAACACTCCTTTTCAAGATGAGAAAGCTTTCCGAGGACAGTACAATTAGAAACCAACAAGGTCAGATTGGAACCCTGCTGCCTGGCTCCCGCCTCTGGGCCCTTTAGCATCACAGTGGTCAACTGCACCAAGTGCAAAGGACTTGGTAATGACATTGCACACAAACAGGTAGCCGAAGAATACTCTGCCTTTCTCTTTGGTATGATCAATACAGGTTAGACTTCTAGCAGTTTCCTTCTTGCACAAAAGTCAGCAAACCATACTCCAAACTCTCCGTTGCTGTGGTGGAGTGCCTACAAGTCATCTCTGACTCATAGTGATTCAATATAGGGATTCCTAGGAGAAAGCTACCAGGTTTGAACCATGGACCTTGTAGTTAACAGTTCAGTGCTTACTCTATAGAGCTATACCATATGATATAGTCCAATATATTAATTCAAGATTGATTGGAAGAAGTATTGGCCTTTGCTTGCATGTTTTTGGTATTTTTTTAAGAAACGCAGGATTTTCCCTGCCTCGGGAACTAAAAGCAAAATGTCAGCTTTATCTTATTCATGGAACAGGTCAAAGCCCATCCTAGGAATTGACCAGGCTGTGATAGCAACTTAAATTCATTGTTGAGGACACCAGGCCTTAATGTACACCAAACAGGTCACATATGCAATTTCTGTGTTGATTGGGGGACTGTATCCTAACACAAATCAATCTTATTTGCAGGATCCACTGCTACTTTTATATAAGAGCAGAAAGTCCCATCTTTGTTCCTGGAGTGGTTGGGGGGCTGGAACGACCAATCTAGTAGTTCACAGTCCAGTGCTTATCATAGAGAACTCCCTTATATAGGGTGGTGATGGTTGTGTGTGCGATCAAGTCAGTTCCAACTCATAGCAACCTTGTGTAGGGTTTCTGAGGCTGTAAATCATTAAGGGAGCAGAAAGCCTCATCTTTCTCTCACAGAATGTCTGGTAGATTAGAACTGCTGACCTTGCATTTATCAGCCCAACTTGTAACCCACTCTATATATTACTGTTGTTCTTGTTGTTATGTGCCGTGGAGTCGGTTCCAACTCATAGAGACCCTGTACAGGGTTTCTGAGGCTGTAAATCTTTACAGGAACAGAAAGCCTCATCTTTCTCCCACGGAACAGCTGGTAGCTTCAAACTGCTGACCTTAAGGTTCACAGCCCGATTCGTAACCACTATGCTACCAGAGCTCCTTACTATGTTACTAGGGTCCCTTTATATGGGGTTGTTGTTGTTGTGTAGTGCCTTCGAGTTGATTCTGACCCATAGCGACCCTGTATAGGGTTTCCAAGGAGCAGCTGGTGAGCTTGAACTGCTGACCTTGCAGTTCAAATGGCTCTGCAGTCTGGCGCATTAACCCACAGTGCCATACTGGGACTAGGTGAAATAAAAGATGCCATTTTCCATCTCCTCTCTTCTCAGGAAAGACACTAGAACCAGGATCTTATAAACTCTCTTCTCTGTGGAAACCCTGAGTTTCATGTGCGTAGATCAAAGTAGGTACCAAACCTGTTTCACCAGTTTCAAAGGCCCCTGACTTGGCACTGACATTTAATGGGCTTCACTCCAGTTCCTTGTCTTGATAGGACACCTTATCTCCTTGGTGACCATCAATAATGTCACATCCACAAGAACTTTAAAAGGTAAACATCTGTCAACTCTGGGATTCGGGGGTATAGATGCCCTACTGCTGCTTTCTTTTCTAAAGCATCCTAAAGGCTAAAATGCCAATATATTTGAAGCTCGTGTACAAGCATGTATGTATGCTTGTATTCAAGTAAGTACAGTCTGCTTTTAAACAGAAGAATTCTTCACTGCATTTTATAAATGTATGCAAACAAATACAAGTGAAGATACGGCAATGTAGAGTCCCCCTGACATTGGAAAAATACTAGAACATTCTCATACCATAGTAAATTGCTTTCTGGTTTCGTTTTGCTTGGGTCTCAGTTTGTAATGTGGCTGTACACGGTGAATAAATTAGCTAGATAAGTGGCAAACCTCTCTTAACTTGATGTCAACGAGGCACACCGTTAAATTAGCATCTGATTGAATTTGGCCTTAACTTCCAGGGTTTTCTTTCATCTCCTGAAGAGGTCATGTGGAAGAACTGAACTGTTCTGAGCTGAGGAGATACTGCTTGTCTCTGGTTTTGTGTGTTTGGATACTTTTGGCAGTGTTCCCTTGCATTTGTTTGCATGTTTGTAAAGAGTTCTTTATTTCACCCTGTGTGAACTTGATATTTCACTTTTAATATAAATAAATTGCAAATAAAGCAGTAGTCATTTAACCTTGTGCCAATCATAGTAGCTCAATATACAAACTGAAAGTCTGGAAACTTCCGCATGTATTTACTTTTGTTGGAGTGGCAACCTCCTTACAGCAGCACAGAGCTAAATAGTTCAAGGAAATGGTAAAGGACAATGGTGTTTTCAATGGCCTGGTCATGTCCTCAATTGTGGTTCACAACAGTTATAATCATTTTGACATGTTGGCTTTGTTTAATAAACTCAATGATAGAAACCCAAATGTTCCTAGACCTGACCAGTAATACGTGGGCAAGAGCTTTTGGTCTCTTCCTTCTCTCCCACCCCTTCCTTCTCCACTTCAGTATACACAAATATATTATCTGAGTGTCTTTGCACAAATAACCTAACCTTGCTGAGATGCTTTTTTCTCATCTGTAAACTGGCAATAATATTTCTGTCACAGAGTCACTAAGAAGATCAAATGGCCTATGACTATATCCTGGTGTGATGCTAAAGATTAATGCGCTGGACCGCAAAGTAGGTTTGAACCACAAGGTTGGCGGTTCTAGCCCACCAGTTGCTCCTCAGAAACCCTATTCAGAGTCATGATGGGTAGAAATCAACTTGACGTCACTTAACAACAACAACAACATGTCTAGAATACAGTGCATGCCCAATAAATGTGTCCGTCCTTCCCCAAGTTTTCTCCTCTCCTCAGGGATGGTGTCTTGGTTGTGTGACTTGTAGAGTCAGACAAGATCCCAAACTTAGAAGGTTCTCCAAACCAAACAAACCAGTTGCCTTTTAGGTGGTTCTGAGTCTTGGCAACCTCGTGTGTGTCAGGTAGATCTATGTACCACGGAATTTTCAATGACTGACTTTTTTTCAGAAGTAGCTCACTAGGCCTTTTTTCCTGAGACACCCATATGTAGACTTGAACCACCAACTTTTCAGTTAACAGCTATACACTTAACCTTTTGCACCACCCAAGAACTCCAGATGGGCCGCACTCTTGGCTTAATGCTCTGTTGTCACCATCTTGAAACTCTTAATACTTTCTGAACAAGATACCCACGGTTTCATTTTGCACAGGGCTCCATAAATTAGTTAGCCAGTCCTGCCTACTCTACTTATTTGTTTATTTTTACTCTTTTTCGACTTTCTCAAACTTTTGGGGTCGACCAGCTGTTCTCTTTGTTTCTGAGTCAGTCCACCCATCAGGAGCCCACAAGGTGTACTGGTGGCCAGGATGCTGCCCAAAGTTGAACTCCATTCCCCAGCCTTGACTTAGGACTCTTATATAGCTTCATAGTGTTCTCATTAAGGAGCATGTGGAGAGGTCAAGAAGCAGCTTGTAACAGTATATCTTCTCTTAAAAGAATGTTTGTTCACACCTTCCAGTTGATCAAGCACAGAAGGGGTACACAGAGGCCCCATCGGTAGCTGAATTATAAACTCAGGGAAGTCAGATCATCAGTGGGTTTTGCCTCCATGTTCTGTTCTCTATTCTCCCACCAGCAGCTGAGGCGGGTTTTCTGAGGCCTAAGCTTATCTAATTTGTTGTTGTTGTTAAGTGCTGTTGAGTCAGTTCCGACCCATAGCGACCCTGTATAGGCTTTCCGAGGAGCAGCTGGTGAGCTTGAACCACTGACCTTGCAGTTCAAACAGCTTTGCAGTCTGGCGCATTAACCCACAGGGCCACACCAGGACTCCTTATCTAGGGCCTTATTAAGGCACTCTTTAGAAAAAAAAAAAAATTAATAATAACCAATACAAAATACTATACAAGGTCCTATATGTGGCTTATTCTAGTAAGGGAACCTGAAGGAAGCATTCTTAACTTCACAGTAAATCTGTCCTTTCTTTTCTCCTGAAACTCTCTTTCTCCTTTCTATCAAGGAGGTTATCACTCTCTACTTCCTATGCTGATCACAACAGAAGAGGATCCCTGCTGTACTCTGACCAGCGCATTCACACCATGCTGCCTTCTACACACTGGCTAAAGAACTCTAACACCACAGCTGGCTTGATGCCTATGAATGTGGGCTTGATCCAGGACCCTCCTCTCTGGTTAATTCTATTTCTTTGTCGCCATACATTTGCCAGCGAGTTGTTCATTTGTGTCTCCAGCCTTCATCTCTTCTCCAGACTCTACATTTGTGTGTGCAGTGACCTTCCTGGCTCCTTTACATGGATCTCCTTTCTCCCTTGCTCTCCACACAGTCAATCCACAGCAAGCCTCAAATCTAGCCACTCTCTTTCCATTCCTACTTCCATCATCTCCATCCAAGTCCCCTCTGGCTCTAATTGCCTCCTAACATGATCTCACTATTTCCCCCAAATTCCTTGCTCCAATCCAGCCTCTGTTTAACAGCCAGAGTAATCTTCTACAACATTAGTAAGACTATAGCCATCCCTGGTGCAATGTTTTTTAATGGCCTCTTATTCTATTTTAAATAAGACTCCTTATCATCATCTCTGGTAGGGTTGTTGTTGTTGTTGTCAGGTGCCATCGAGTCGGAACCAACTCATAGCGACCCCATGCACAGCAGAGCGAAATAAT
>NW_006411119.1:6167-10125 GCF_000296735.1 Chrysochloris asiatica
GCTCTTCAATACTTTAAAAAGTTCCTGTGCAGCAGATTTGCCCAGTGCAATACGTCGTCTGATCTCTTGACTGCTACTTCCGAGAGTGTTGATAGTTGATCCAAGAAGAATGAAGGTAGGGTAGTGGTTATGAATCGAGCTGCTAACCTCAAGGTCGGCAGTTTGAAACTTCCAGCTGTTCTACGGGAGAAAGATGAGGCTTTCTGCTCCTGTAAAGATTTGCAGCCTCGGAAGCCCTATGCAGGGTCACTATGAGTCGAAACCAACTCCACAGTACTTAACAACAACAACATCATCTACAGAGTCCTGGTGTGGTGCTGTGAATTAATGCAACAGTCTGCAAAGCCATTTGAACTGCAAGGTCAGCGGTTCAAGCTCACCAGCTGCTCCTTCGAAACCTTATACAGGGTCGTTATGGGTTGGAACCAACTCGACGGCACTTAACAACAATAAAAACAATAATCATCATCTACAAAGCCGTGCACAATCTGCCTCCAACCTCATCTCCATTGCTCTCCTCTTAGACCATAACATCCATTGCTGTTCTTACGACACATCATGCTCTTCCTCCCTCAATGCCTTTGCATGTGCTGTGTCCCCAGATCTGGAAGTCTTCCTTTTGCTCCTTGCATGATAAACTCTCCTCATTGTTTAGTCTACTCCAGGAAGGTAGATCTCCTCCTTTCATTGTCACTGCACCCTGCTTATTTCCTTTATAGAACTTATGTGCTAAAATAATATCACATTTGTTGTTTGTTTGTTTGTTTGTTTACTTGTTTATTATCTGCCTCTTCCATTAAACCAAATTCTCCATAAGAAGGATAAAGATCATGTCTGATTTTCCCCATGTATACTGTTGTTGGTGTTAGGTACTGTTGAGTTGGTTCCAATTTATAGAGACCTCGTGCAAAATAGAATGAAGCACTGTTCAGTACTGGGCCATCCTCACAATCGTTGCTATGCATGAGCCCGTTGCTGAGGGTCTTTCTTCTTTACGCTGACGCTTTACTTTACCAAGCATGATGCCCGTCTCCAGGGTCTGATCCCTCCTGATACTGTGTCCAAAGTATGTGAGACAAAGTATATCTCAATCTTCCCATGTAAGGAGCAAGCTGGCTGTTCTTCCAGTACAGATACGTTTGTCCTCCTGGCAGTCCACGGCATGTTTGATATTCTTCTCCAACATCAGAATTCAGCTCCAACAATTCCTCTCTGCTCTTCTTTATTCATTGCCCAGTTTCTGCATGCATATGACATAAATGAAAATGTCGTGGCTTGGGTCAGGCATACTTTAGTCCTCAAAGTGACATCTTTGCTCTTGAACAGTTTAAAGAGGTTTTTGTCAGAAGATTTGGCCCATTTGATCTGTCTTTTGATTTCTTGACTGCTGCTTCCATAGGTGCTGATTATGAATCCAAGTAAAATGAAACCCTTGACAATTTCAATACTTTGTCCATTTATTATGATGTGGCTTATTTTCTTAATGTTGAGTTGCAATCCATACTGAAGACTGAATTCTGTGATCTTCATCAGAAAGGGCTTTAAGTCCCCTTCAATTTCAGCAAGTAAGTGGGAGGCATCTGCATGTCACACGTTATTAATGTGTCTTCTACCCGTGTTGATGCTGTGCTCTTCTTCATATAGTACAGTCGGATTCTTTACTCACTATGCAGATTGACTAAGTTTGGGGAAGTATACACTGATCTTAAACCGCACAGTATCCCCTTGTGCTATACAAACATTGTCTCTTGATCTATGTACAGGTTCTGCCTGAGCACAATTAAGTGTTCTGGAATTCCCAATGTTTTCCATATTTGTCATGCTCTACACTCTCAAATGCCTTTTTATAGTCAAAAAACCATAGGTAAACATCTTTCTGGTATTGTCTGCATTCCGCCAAGATCCATCTGACATCAGCAATGATATCCCTCAGTCTATGTATTCTTCTGAACCCAGCTTGAATTTCTGACAGTTCCTTGTTGAATACTGTTGCAGCCGCATATGTGGTGTTGTTGTGAATTGCCGTTGAGTCGGTTCCGACCCACAGTGACTCTGTATAGGGTTTCCGAGGAGCAGTTAGTGAACTTGAACCGCCGACCTTGCAGTTCAAATGGCTATGCACATTAACTCACAATGCCACACCAGGACTCCACAGCCACATATAACACATGCCATATGTAGTGACTGGAGGAAATAATATAGACCAAATGCATATTTGTGGAAGGAAGGGAAGGAACAAGGAAGATGATACATCTGTATACTGAAAAGACTATGTAGTACATTTAACAATGTGTATTATAATTCAATTATTTTCATGTATGTTTTCCTCCTTAACTATGAACTATGTAGACAAACTATATGTAGCATTTCATTTGTGTCATCCCATTATTTAACACAATGCTCAATATGTACATATCAATTAGCACATATTTTATTAAATATATATGTAAATTACTCATGAGTACCTAGTTTTCTAAATATATACATTTCACCTGAATACTTCTGTTTTAGAAATTTTATCTCTAACTGTCATTAAGTACAGTAGTAGATAGGAGTCTCACTGCAACTGTATAATATAGTGCTCAACAGAAAATCAAAATGTCAGCAGTTCAAACCCACCTGCTGCTCCAAAATAAAGATGTGGTAGTCTGCTTCTATAAAGATTGTTGTTGCTGTTGTTAGGTGCTATCCAGTCGGTACTGACTCATAGTGACGCTACACACAGAAGAACAAAATACTGCCTAGTCCTGTGCCAACCTCACAACCATTGCTATATCTGAGCCCATCACTGCTGCCACTGTGTTAATCTATTTCATAGGGGGTCTTCCTCTTTTCCTCTAACACTCCATTTTACCCAACATGATCTCCTTCTCCAGGGACTGGTCCCTCCTGACCATATATGAGAGATGAAGTCTGGCCATCTAGGCTTCCAAGGAGCATTCTGGTTGTACTTCTTCCAACACAGATCTGTTTCTTTTTTGGCAGTCTAAGGAACTTTTAATATTCTCCTCCAACACCATAACTCAAATGCATCACTTCTTCTTTGGTCATCCTTACTCACTGTCAACTTTTGCATGCATTTGTGGTTATTTAAAATACCATGGCTTGTATTAGGCACACCTTAGTCCTCAAACTGCCATCTTTGCTTTTCAACACTTTAAAGAGGTCTTGTGCAGCAGATTTGCCCAAGGCAATATGCCATTTGATTTCTTGCTGTTTTCATGAGTGTTGATGGCTGATGCCAACAAAATGAAGTCTTTGACAACTTCAAAGTTTTCTCCATTTATATGGATGCTATTTATTGGTCCAGTGGTAAGGATTTTTGTTTTCTTTATATTGAGGTGCAACCCATACAGAAGGCTGTAGTCTTTGACCTTCACTAGTATCTTAAGTCCTCTTAGCTTTCAGCAAGTAAGGTTGTATCATCTTCATGAAGCAGGTTGTTAGAGTCCTTTTCCTATACTAATGCCAGGATTTTTGACATATAATCCAGCTTCTTGGATTATTTGCTCATCATACAGATGGAATAAGTGTGGTGAAACAATACACCCTGGTGTACACCTTTCCTAATTTTAAATCATTCATTGTTCCCTTGTTCTGTTGTAACAACTGCCTCTTGCTATATATACAGGTTCCTTAAGAACACAATCAGGTGTTCCAGAATATTTATTCTCCACAATACTGTCCATAGCTTGTCATGATCCACACAATTAAAAGCCTTTTCATAGTCAATGAAGCACAGGTAAACATCTTTCTAGCATTGTCTACTTTCAGTCAATATCCATCTGAAGTCAGCAATGATATCCTTCATTCCACAACCTCTTCTAAATCCGGCTTGAACCTCTGGAAGTTTCTGTTAGTGAATGGTTGTAGTCATTTTTTAGTTACCCATAAAGATTGTTGTTGTTAGGTGCCATTGAGTCAGTACTGACTCATAGCGACCTTATGCACAACAGAA
>NW_006411119.1:10976-11514 GCF_000296735.1 Chrysochloris asiatica
TAATTTTAAACCATTCAGTGTTCCCATGTTCCGTTCAAACAACTGCCTCTTGGTCCATGTACAGATTCCTCATGAGCACAATTAAGTGTTCCGGAATACTCATACTTCCATATGTCGTCCATGCTTGTCATGATCCATACAATCGAAGACCTTTGCTTAGTCAATAAACTACCGGTAAACATCTTTTTGGTATGCTCTGCTTTCAGCCAAGACATCATCTGACATCATCAATGATATATCTCGTTCCAAGTCCTATTCTGAATCTGACCGGAACCTCTGGAAGTTCTCTGTCAATGTATGCTTGCAGTAGTTTCTATATTACCTTGAGTGAAACGGTACTCACATGGGATATCAAAGAGATTGTCCGATGATTTCTGCATTCCTTTTGGTCACCTTTCTTTGGAATGGGCTCAAATACAGATCTCTTTCAATCAGTTGGGTAGATAGTTATTTTCCAAATTTATTGGCATAGATGAGTGAGTGCCTCCTGTGCCGCCTCACTTTCTTGAAAGATTTCAATTTTTATTCCACCAATTCC
>NW_006411119.1:11614-12085 GCF_000296735.1 Chrysochloris asiatica
GAATACTCATACTCATATGTCATCCATAGCTTGTCATGATCCATACAATCGAAGACCTTTGCTTAGTCAATAAACTATAGGTAAACATCTTTTTGGTATGCTCTGCTTTCAGTCAAGACATCATCAATGATATATCTCGTTCCAAGTCCTATTCTGAATCCGACCTGAACCTCTGGAAGTTCTCTGTCAATGTATGCTTGCAGTAGTTTCTGTATTACCTTGAGTGAAACGGTACTCACATGGGATATCAAAGAGATTGTCCGATGATTTCTGCATTCCTTTTGGTCACCTTTCTTTGGAATGGGCTGAAATACAGATCTCTTTCAATCAGTTGGATACATAGTTATTTTCCAAATTTATTTGCATAGATGAGTGACTATGCCTCCTGTGCCACCTAACTTTCTTGAAAGATTTCAATTTTTATTCCACCAACTCCTGGTGCCTTGTTCTTTGCCAATTCTTGTAATGCAC
>NW_006411120.1:0-518 GCF_000296735.1 Chrysochloris asiatica
CTTTGCTTATCCTGGGTCTCTTTCCTTTCTATATAAAGTTTGTAATTGTCTTTTCCATCTATTTGAAGAATGTTGTTGGAATCTGGATTGAAATTGCTTTATATGCATACATTGCTTTGGGCAGTACTGACATTTACACGATGTTGAGTCTTCCTATCTAGGAACATGGTATGTCCTTCCACTTCTGTAAGTCTCTTTTGGTTTCCTGTAGTAGTGTTTTGTAGTTTTCTTTGTATAAGTACTTTGTTTCTCTGGTTATGTTTATTCCTAAATATTTCATCATTTGAGCAGCTATTGTAAATGGTATTGCTTGCTTATCGTCCTTTTCAGTGCTCATTGCTACTATAGAGGAATCCAACTATTTTTTGTATGTTGATCTTCTACCCTGCCACTTTGCTGGATCTTCCAATGATGTCTAGTAGTTTTTTTTACTGAATCTTTGGGGATTTCTATGTATAGAATTACATAGTCTGCAAACAGAGAGTTTTACTTCCTCTTTAACAATTTGAATGCCTTTA
>NW_006411120.1:1518-5708 GCF_000296735.1 Chrysochloris asiatica
CTTGTCCTGTTGATTCTATAGTTTTTCTGTTTTCCATCTCATTTATTTCTGCTCTTATCTTTATTATTTCTTAATTTTGGTGACTGTATTTTCCCTTCACTGGTTGCAACTTTAAATTCTTACATATATCTTGGAATAATTATTTTAGCACTTCACATATAAATTAATAGTCAATATTATATTGTACTTCTCCTCACCCACTCTTTGTGCTATTATTTGCATACATATATTAACATACATTCTTGTGTATATGTTATAATATTATACTATGTAGTCATTAAATCTCATTTACCCTGCCACAGGAAGACTAATGTGTAATCAGTGGAATAACAGTAGTGGAGATAGAAATATGAGAATTGATTCAAGATATATTTTGTCTTTCAAACTTGAAGTTATTAGTACATATGTTCTGTTCTTCATAAGCTACTGATACAAAATTCTGAAAAAAAAAAAAATTGGTAACCTATTTTCTCAGCTTAACAACCTAACCCAGTAAAATGCTAATTGATATATTCTCATCAGTTTCTAAAATTGACCTGCTGCTCAGAAAAATATGCCTGAAGTGAGTCCCGTGTACTTTAGTGCCCGCTGAGCATTGATATGCAGTAGATTTTCTTAATGTTATGTCCCACTGACCTAATTAGATCCCTTTTGATGCACTATATGCTCAAAGGGATGACATTTGTCAGTAAAACATTAAAATATCATTTATCTCCTTAACTGGTGCTCTAAACATTCCTGCTTCTTCAGTCTTTCTTCTGGCCTGTGTCTAGGTGGTGCCAGCTTGACATGACTAAAGCATAAAGAATTATAGCATACTGATATTGTCTGGTATCAGTATGAAGGAACTTTTTAAGTTCCCGGTAAAATAATGATAGGCATTTGTGAGATGCCTCTTGAATAAAAGGTATTATGTATTCTTCAGAAATACAAAGAAAAAGTAGAGGGCCAGAGTTAGTCTCAATTTGACATCATTGCTTCATTAGAAAATGTTGATAATTAATACCAATATTAATCATAATATTTAAGATTGCAATTAAGGGGATGCCTCTCTGGTGACTAGGAATAGCAATCTTAACTTCAGTAATTATTGGTGCCTACACTGTTTTTTCTTTTTTTTTAATTTGGACTCCTGGTGTGGCACTGTAAGATCAGTAATGGACTATGAACCACAAGGTCAGTAGTTCAAATCCACCAGCTGCTCCTTGGAAAGCCTATATAGTGTCTCCATGAGTTAGAACCGACTCGACAATACTTAACACCAAAAACAACAACTCATTTTCTTACTAGAAAAAATACATAAACATTTTATTTAATGAGAAGATATAGAGCAAATATCTTTGAACTTACCATTATTTCTAAATAAGTAACAGAACCACTTTTGGAAATGTTTTGATTTATAACATTCAATTCTGTCAGTCATGCTTAGAATTTTTACTATTATATGTGAATAAGTATCATGTTGATGTGACAGAATGTAATGGATAAAATGATTCCATAGCAATTCTATCACTCAAAATAGCTTAAAATAGTTTAACACTTTGTTATTTGTCTGACGTCTGTGAGAAAATTTAACAGGGATTCTCATATTTTGTACAATTAATTAAAAGTGTCTGTGCATTCTTTCAGTTCAAATTTATGACTCTACATGCATATCTCTGACAAGTTCCTTCTAATTATATTTGTTCATCAGAAATGCTAGTGCACGATTCTGAGAACCCAAGTACCTAATTGCTAACTGCTTGCTTGGGCATTAAAAATCACCATTTTACAATTTTGGCTTTGCAATTAAATTTTCATTAGTTGCCTCATTTGGAAAATGAATAGTTGTGATAATTAATAAGTAGTTTCACTGGCTATTTTAATATGTTGGTCAAATTGGACAAAAATCATAGACATCTGAACTAAGTCCCCTAAAATAAAAAAAATAAAAAAAAGATACATGTAGGAGTCCTAATGTGGTGCTGTAGGATAAGGTCACACAACAATATCAGATACATAGACAAATGAAAAAGGATTATTAACCCAGAGGTAAATCCATCCACCTACATACTGATGAAGATCAAAGACCGCAGCCTTAAGTATGGGTCACACCACAATGTAAAAAAATAAATAAAAATCTTCATCAGTGGATCAATAAATAACATCAAGATAAATGAAGAAAAGATTAAAGCTGTCAAAGCCTTCAACACTCATGAAGCAGCAGTTAAGAAATCAAACAATGTATTGCATTAACATATCTGCTGTGCAAGACTTCTTTAAAGTGCTCAAGAGCAAATATGCCAGTTTGAGAACTGAGATGCACCTGATCCAAATCATGCTATTTTCAATAATGTCATATGCATAGGAAAGCTAGATGTTGAATAAGGAAAACCGTAGAAGAATTGATGCATTTGAGTTATGGTGTTGGAGAAGATATTAAAAATACCATGACCTGTCAAAAGAACAAACAACTCTCTGATAGAAGAAGTACAGCCAGAATGCTCCTTGGAAGCCAGAATGGTCAGACATTGTCTCTTATACTTCAGGCACATTATCAGGAGGGACCAGTCCCTGGAGAAGAACATCACACTTGGTAAAGTGGAGGGTCCAAGAAAAAGAGGAAGACCTCCAATGAAATGGATTGGCATAGTGGCAGCTGCAATGTCCTCAAGCATAACAAGGATTGTGAGTTTGACACAGGGCCAGACAGTATTTCATTCTGTTGTGCATAGGATCACTATAAGTTGGCACCTACTCTATAGCACCTAACAACAACAACATGGACAACTGATTTTGACAATAGAACAAAGTCCATTAAGTGGGGAAGAGATAGTCTGTTTAACAAATGTTGTTGGCAAAATTGAATACACATTTGGAGGACAATGGGAACAGTATCTATACCTCACATCTTATGCAAAAACAAACTGAAGATGTGTCCAAGATCTAAATGTAAAACTTAAAACTATGGTGGTGGTGTACTGTTGAGTATATCCTGACTCACAGTGATTCTGTATAGGGTTTCTGAGGCTATAAATCTTTATGGGAGTAGAAAGCCTTGTCTTTCTCCCATGGAGCTGCTGGTAGATTCGAACTGCTGACCTTTTGGTTAGCAGTCCAAATCATAACTACTACACTACTAGGGCTCGTTTAGGCGCCAGAGCTACATAAAACTATAAGGACCAACAGGTAAAAGATTAGGACAAACTTAGGGGCCTAGCACATAGACTACATACTATATCAAACATAACTGAAATTGTACAAACAGTAGAAGACAAATTATATAATTCAAATACACTGCCATGGAGTTCATTCCAACAAGCAGTGACACTGTTGTTGTTAAGTGCCATCAAGTCAGTTCCAACCCATAGGGACCCTGTACAGGGTTTCCAGGAGTAGCTGGTGAGCTTGAACTGCTGGCCTTGTGGTACAAACTGACTTTGATGTCCAGCACATTAGCCCACAGCACCACACCAGAACTCCAAGGATATTCTAGTACTACAGCTTTATTAACATCATGAATAGCATAAACTTATTGGAGCTCATTGTCATTTATTCAATTAAGGAAAACTATATATCTTTGAAAATTCATTATGCTTCACTTATTCTGTCAGTCATTCACTGTTGCTTACCAAGGAGCTCAGACTGGAAGAGTCAAATATATTGTCTTGAGTTGTTTTCGATAATTTAACTTTATTTACCAATAAATATGGCAGCCTGCTGCCTTTATTTTCGCTATCGGCTCCTGCCATCAAGAAGGATCAAAAACCACATAAAAGGAAATAGAACAGACACAAAGAAAGTCAACAATAAATTGTTAAAACATGGGACATGCTTTGTTGTTGTTGTTGTTAAGTACGGTGGAGTCAGCTCCGAATCATAGAGACCCTACATAGGGTTTCTGAGGCTGTAAATCTTTACGGGAGCAGAATGCCTCATCTTTCTCCCGCAGAACCGCTGGTAGTTTCGAACTGTGGACCTTGAGGTTGGCAGCCCAACTCATAACCACTACGCTACCAGAGATCCTTATATTTTTATAAAGGAAATGCCCACGAAAAGAACCAAACACTGTGGATTAACCCTTAAATAAAAAACACATTTTATTATTCAAAACTATAGTAAAAGACAATCTTATATGTTAATGTAGATAATTGAGAGCTATTTCTAAGACTGGAACATTCATGAGCCTTCAAAATAATATTTAAAGAAAT
>NW_006411120.1:5878-11954 GCF_000296735.1 Chrysochloris asiatica
AAAAAAAAATCTTAGGAAAATAGGAAGAGTTCCAAATATAAATTATCTGAATCAATTACTTCTTTGCTGTATAATAAAATAACACAAAGTTATGTGGCTTAAAACAAAGAGGATTATTTATTTCTCATGACTCCATGATTGCCTAAGTGGTTCTTCTTGTCTTAACTGTCTTCACTCTTCGAAGATCTAAAATTATTTCACTCCTTGTTTACAGCCTTCGTTGCTATGACTAGAACAGCTGGTTTAGCTGAGACAGCTGTGTTTCCACATGGTCTCATTCTCTAGGAAACTGACCTATTTCTGTTGTTAAATGCCATCAACTTGATTCCAAATCACAGCAATCCTGTATACTATTTCAGAGGACTGATTGATAGGTTTGAACTGCCCACTTTTCAGTTAGCAGTGTAGTGCATAGCCTACAGTCTCAGACCAGTACTCCAGGAAATTGGCCTAGATTTTTATAAATGGTGTTTTAGGATTACCACAAGTAAGAGTCCCAAAGCACAAGAATTTCTCTAGTCTTCGTTGAACCATGTTTTCTAATATCCCATTGAACCCTATTCCCATGGCCACTGAGTCAATTCTGACTCATAGTGTCTTTATTTAAGATTTACAAGACTGTAAATCTCTACAGAAACAGACATTGAGTAACTGGTAGTTTTGAAACTCCTGACCTTATATTTGGCAGTGCAATGCCTACCACACAGTTGCACCAGGGCTCCTTAAACCCAGATCCAAGTGGTAGACAATTAAACTCTTCCTCTGTTGGGATCAGCTCAAATCATATGACAAAATTGCATAATACAGTTATGAGAAGTATTAGTGTAGCCTTTAAAAAACTATATTCTACCATAAAATCCTGTGAAAAATATTTGAACTAGAACATTATGATACTATTACATATCTTATGATGTGTCACTGTGGGTTAATGCACTGGACTGCAAAGTCAGATTGAACTGCAAGGTTGGTGGTTCAAGTTCATCAGTCACTCTTCAGAAACCCTATATAGGATTGCTATGGGTAGGTGCTGACTTGATGGCACTTCACAACAACAACAACAACAACATAAATATTTAATAAAGCATTTAACATTGAACAAATTTAAAACATTAATCTTTTTTTAAAAGTTCATTTTATTATGGATGAATGATCATTTCAATTACTTAAATGATAAACATATTCTACCTCATGTTGATGTGACATTTCATGGTAAAAGTTTTCCCTTAAAGTTAGTGACAAAATGAGAATGACTTTCTAAATTAGTCCTAATACTACTCATTTGATGTTCTGTCTAATTAGCAAAACAGGAAATATAAATAAGAGAAGAATTATTTAATTGATAGAAGAAAAATATCATTATTCTATTACTGATTATGGGATCAGGGTGGCTTTGTAGAATAAGCATTGGATTGGGAACCAAAAGGTTGGTGGTTCGAGTTCACCATTGGGAGAAAAATGAGGCTTTCTACTACCTAAAGATTTGAAGCCCTGGACACACCCTTCAGGGTTGCTATGAGTCTAAACCAACTCAACAGAATTTGACAACAACAATAAATTACTGAGTATGTAGATTTAACTCTATTTGCTTGTTATATTATTTATTATAAACAAGTTCCTAATTTTTGAGCACTTTCCTTTGTGTGGCTATTGGGCATGTTGTTATATCACACATTAATTTTTTACTTGAATAAAATTCTTAGACCTTAGCCCTTTAAAAAAATAATAATAATAAAAGAATTATGTCAGTCACTTACAAAAGTCCAATCACTAGGACATGACATACTGAAATAAAGGGTATAGTGGACTACAAAAGTTGATAACTTGAAAAGTAAAGCATGAAATATATTAAAGACCTAATCCAAAGATATGCAGAACATTTTAGGACAAGGAAAATTAAATAGATCAGCCAGAGACTGATAGACTTTGAAAAGAAACCGTACTCTCCATTAGCAAACACACTGAGAAATCTAGAACCATGCTTAGGGGCATGAGAGTCAAATCTGGAAAGAGATAAATTGGTTTACATGAATAATATATTTTATAAGGATAAGCCTAAAGCTAATTCCTATGAAGCTAAGATTAAAGATATGTCAAATATTATGGTTTTCCAGATTGTTGTACCACTCAATCAGTATTAACATCAGCTACAACTTCTCCCGTCCGTACTGTCCCTCCCATATTTGGGGTCTGTAATTCCCTCCTATATCTAGCAGAACTAACACAGTATTAGGGAAATGGCTCACATGGTTGTTAAAGTTGGTAAGTCCCAAATCCATAGGTAGGCGTAAGACTGGATGCTTCTCTCAACTCACATAGTTACAATGATGGATAACCCAGATCAAATGACAGGCTGCAGGGTTATAAGGCTAGAGAAACTGGCAACTCAGATCAGACAATAAGCTACTGGCTCTAGTTCCAAAAACTAGAGGTCAGATGATGATGAGTCAATTGCAGGATCCAAAGCAAACACTTTGCCAGAGTTTTCATATATGTAGGATTCAGATGATACCCTCAAGGAAATTTTCTTTACTTGAGGAAGGCTGGGCTAGTTTGTGAAGGGTAGTCACTGGGGAAAGAGTGGTGGCTTAAGTCATACCCTCTAGTTAGGTGGTGACTAAAGATAAGTCATATCCTAATCATGCCTTAACATGTTAATAAGGCAAGGTTAGGATGTGAGTTGTAACAAACAACTCTCTCCCCAAATGCTAGAATTTTCAGCACATGATTTATAGCACAACAGAGGATAGTTACCTTAGACCACAAAATGGAGGATGACTATTTCATTACATAACTGCCAAATTACATCATTTCATGGTTGCCCAAACACTGAAAATCATGACCCAGCCAAGTTGACACATAAGTTGAACCATCACAATTCTCATATACCATATTTGGATTATCAACAAGCTGTCCAATCTCCTTCATGGGCCAAAAGTGCCTAATTTGTATAGTTGTATACTCAATCATTGTATGGGAGTCACAATGGCTATTACTAGAAAGTCTAAATTAAGTAATTCACAGCACTGCATTATTGAACAGGAACAAGGAGCAAGAAGAACTCAATAATAGAGGCTAAATATGAAATAATGGAGTCCTGGTGTGGTGCCATGGGTTCATGTGCTAGACTGTAAGATCAGTTTGAACTATAAGATTGTTGGTTCAAGCTCACCAGCTGCTCCTCGGAAACCCTATACAAGGTCGCTAAGAGTCAAAATCAACTCAAAGGCACTTAACAAGAACAACAATAACAAATATGAAATAGGAACCCTGGTGGCATAGTGAGTTACGGGTTGGTCTGCTAACCACAAGGGTTAATATTTCAAATCTACCACTCAATTCACAGAAGAAAGAGAATGCTTTCTGCTTCTGTAAATATCTACAGACCTGGAATCCCTACATTGGCTGAATATGAGTCAGAATTGACTAGACAGCAGTGGATTCAAATATAAAATAAAATAAAATAAAAAATTAGCCAACATTATGAATTAAAAATTTTATAAATAACTTTTAAAGCAAAAGGAGATTTATAAAGAATCACAATCTGATAGAAAGGTAGTGCTTTTAAGAATGGAAATGTGATTCCACCTTGGATAAAGGAGTTAAAAGAACAAAATAATATGTACTTCAGAATTTAGTGGAGCCTGTAGAATAAGCAATGAATTGCTGTTGCCCAGGTTGGCAGTTTGAAACCCCTCCAGCCACTCAACAGGACAAGGATGAGTCTTTGTGCTCCCATAGAGATCACAGTCTCAGAAATCCTCTTAAACAGGAGTGCTATGAGTCAGAACCCACTCAATGGCAGTGGGTTTGGTTTTGGTTTTTGGTTATAAAACTTAGAAGCATTGATCTTCAAATGAAGCCAACCTAAGTATGTATTCTAACTCTGACACCAACTCAGGAACATTACTTCACCTATAGTGTGACTCAGTTTACTAATCTATGAAATGAGAGCATAACAACTACTTAATAATAGTGTCATCAAGAGTATGTGCTGTTGTTATTAAGTGCAGTAAAGTCAGTACCAATTCATAGCAACCATGTATAAAGTTTATAAGAAGCAGATGGTAGGTTTGAACTGCTGACCTCCTGGTGTACAGTCCAATGCTGATCCTACAAAGCCACACCAGAAGTCCAAGCTTATGTGCAATCTTTAGAAAATAATGATAATACAGATGAAGTATTTAACAAAGCCTATGAAAAGGGGCTCTGGTAACGTAGTGGTTACAAATCGGGCTGCAAACCACAAGGTCAGCAGTTCAAAACTACCAGCTGCTCCACGGGAGAAAGATGAGGCGTTCTGCTCCCTTAAAGATTAATAGCCTCGGATATCCTGTGCAGTGTCACTATGAGTCAGAACCGACTCTATGGCACATAACAACAACATGAAAATAATATGAATACAAATATGGTGGTGGATGTGGTGTGCTGTGGAGTCAGTTCCAACTCATAGTGGCCTTGCATAGGGTTTCCAAGGCTACAAGTCTTTATGGGAACAGAAAACCTCATCTTTCTCCTGTGAAATGGCTGATCGTTTCAAATTGCTGACTTTGAAGTTAGCAGCCCAACTTGGAACCACTATGGTATCAGAACTCCTTACAAATATGGTATGTAGTATTATTAAAGTTTTGATATGTATTAGTAAGAGAAAAATAAGGTGAAAGAGAAGATCAGAAAGACAATTAAAATATAATTAAGTTCAGTTCACAAAATATTAATAATATGTATATTTAGAAAATGTATCTACAGGTCAAAAATAGACTCTAAATATGTTAATGTACTTTATAATTAAAAACCCGTGAGGATCAAGTAACATACTATATTGGAAAACACTTAGAAAATTATAAAGAGCTAATTAAATACAAGGGATAAATAAGTACTAAATTCTGATTAAGTTACAGTCCTAAGAAATAAACAGATGAGAGAACAGCTGTAGTAGCTGAAAATAATACAACTTTGAAGAAAACACTTAAAATATAAAACTCAGTATAATGTAGACCAACTCAAGAGATAGGAAGAAAGCAACATTATTTTTAAAAGGAACTTGATGACTGTCTTGTAGGTATTTCACAAATAATTAATAATTTTTTGTCATGATAACAATTATTCACTATTGAATTGTATGAAGTTTATCCTAATCTCTTTTCACCAGACCCATCTAAACAAGATGGAAATAATTTAGTGGGTGCTCTTTCTTCCCCCCATACTCTTAAACTAAACTCCCTCTTGAAACCTTGTAAGCCAATCACTTCGTGCCTTTATCGTTCCCTCATAGCCAATGTCTAAGTTGCCCTGTGTATCTTGCCAATGTCTATCTACCCTGTGTACAGAGGGGATAGCATTGATACTTGATGTGAAGACTCCTTCCCAATCTGTTGGTATTTAGAGTTACTACTTCCATGAGTATAGGTCAGGTTCATCAAATTGTAGCAATTTACCCTTGTTTCCTTTTTGTAATCTTCCTCTAGTTAAGTTCTGATTATCAAACCATCAATGCTAGGTCAAATGGATACTGTCTGCAAGTCTGGGTGTTCTTGTGCATCTCACCTCACATCATATCACATGGATGCTTCACTCTCAGGTCTAGCCCTCTGTGGCTATGTCCTTGTCCATGTACTCAAGTGTCCCCAGGTCTTACCACAACCAGTGCTTCCTCTTCTCTCTCTCATCTCCAAGTCAATGGGAGTCAATAGACCGTGATTAAACTCAGCCCATTGCTGTCATTGCTGCCTTTCCCCCTCGTCCACTCAGCATAGACCAATGTGGTCACCAGCAAGCTTACATGCCTGTTCATGTGATTCCTTTGAGTTTCAGTCTTACAGGGGAGTTTGTCCTGAAGGAACTTGATTGATGCCTTGATGGCTTCCTGGCGAAAAACTTGGTTATTCTTGTAGTAGCCACTCATGCGGACATTTTTGTTTTTGTTTTTCCTGATGATCTTTTATTGAAGATGTACTTTCTGTTGCTCTAACTCTTCTAGGCTGGTTTGATTGCATTTGCTAGTGGGAATGTACTACCTCATCAAGTTCTGGATGGGACTCAGGATTCCACCTAAGGTCCAATATTCTGCAAAGGCTTT
>NW_006411121.1:0-2482 GCF_000296735.1 Chrysochloris asiatica
CCCTAATGCACTAGCCCTAGACCGAGCCCTAAAGCCCTACCCCTAGCCCTGTACCTAAAGCCTTGAAAGCCCTATCCCTATCCCTAGCCCTAAAGCCCTAACTGCCATAGCACTAGCCGTAAAGCCCTAAAGCCCTAACAGACATAGCCTTAATCCTTGCCCTAAAACCCTAACAGACCTAGCTCAAGACCTAGCCCTATAGCCCTAACAGCACTGGCCCTAGCCCTGAAGCCCTTGACCTAATGCCCTAGATCTAGATCTAGACCTAAAGCTCTAGCACTAGCCCTTTTCATAAAGCCCTAAAAGCACTAGCTCTAACCTTAGCCCTAAAGCCATAACAGCCCTAGCCCTAGCCCTAACGTCCTAATAGGCTAGCCCTAGCCCTATCCCTAAAGCCCTAAAAACTGTAGTCCTAGCCCTATCCCTAAAGCTCTAAGAGCCCTAGACCTAGCATCAGCCATAAAGTCCTAAGAGGCCTAGGCCTAGCCCTAGCCCTGAAGCCCTAACAGCCATAGCCAAAGCCCTAGCCCTAAAGCCCTAACCGACCTAACCCTAGCTGTAAAGCCCTAACAGCCCTAGTCCTAGCGCTAAAGCCCTAACAGCCCTAGCCGAATGCTTAGCCCTAATCTCCTAGAATCTCTGGCCCTAGCCCTAATGCGCTTGACCTAATGCCCTAGCCCTAGACCTAGCCCTAAAGCGCTAGCCCTAGCACTGTCCCTAAAGCCCTAAAAGCACTCGGTGTACCGCTAGCCCTAAAGTCATAACAGCCCTAGCCCTAGCCCTAAAGCCCTATCAGCCTTAGCCCTAGCCCTACCCCTAAAGCCCTAACAGCCCTAGACCTAGCCCTAGAGCCCTAACAACCCTAGCACTAGAACTAGCCCTAAAGCCCTAAGAGTCCTAGCCTTAGCCCTAAAGCCCTATCAGCCCTAGCCCTATCCCTGAAGCCCTAACAGCCCTAGCCCTATCCCTAATCCCTTAAAGCCCTAGACCTAGGCCTATCCCTAAAGCCCTAACAGCCCTTGCCCTAGCCCTGAGTACCTTGCTCTAATACCCTAGCCCTAGCCCTAGCCCTAGCCCAAAAGCCCTACCCATAGCCCAGTCCCTAAAGACCAGAAAGCCCTGTCCCTATCCCTACCCCTATAGCCCTAACAGCCCTTGCCCTAGCCCTGAGTACCTTGCTCTAATACCCTAGTCCTAGACGTAGCCCTAAAGCTCTACCCCTAGCCCTGTCCCTAAATAGCAGAAAGCCCTATCCCTATCCCTATCCCTAGCCCTAAAGCCCTAACAGACCTAGCACTAGCCCTAAAGCCCTAACAGAACTAGCCCTATCGCTTGTCCTAAAACCTTAACAGCCCTAGCTCAAGTCCTAGCCGTACAGCCCTAACAGACCTAACCCTATCCCTTGCCCTAACCCTAACAGCTGTAGCCCTGTCCCTAGCCTTAAAGCACTAACAGCCATAGACCTAGCATTAGCCATAAAGCCCTAACAGGCCTAGCCCTAGCCTTAGCTTTAATGCCGCAACAGCCATTGCAAAGGCCCTAGCCCTAAAGCCCTAAAAGCTCTAGCCCTAACCCAAACCCTAGCCCTAACGCTAGCCCTAAAGCCGTATAAGCCATCGCACTAGCCCTAAAGCCGTAAAGCCCTAACAGACATAGCCCTATCCCATGCCCTAAATCCCTAACAGCCCTAGCTCAAGCCCTAGCCCTAAAGCCCTAACAGCACTGGCCCTAGCCCTTAAGCCCTTGAACTAATGCCCTCTCCCTAGATCTAGACCTAAAGCCCTAGTCCAAGCACTGTCCCTAAAGCCCTAAAAGAACTATCTCTAACCTTAACCCTAAAGCCCAAACATACCGAGCCCTAGCCCTAGCCCTAAACCCTATCAGACCTAGCACTAGCCCTAAAGCTCTAACAGCCCTAGAACTACCCCTAAAGCCCTAACAGCCTAGCCCTACCCTTAAAGCCCTAACCACCCTATCCCTATCCATAAATCCTAAAAGCCCTAGCCCTAGCCATAAAGCCCTAACAGACCTAGCCCTATCGCTTGTCCTCAAGCCCTAACAGCCCTAGCTCAAGCCCTAGACCTAAAGCCCTAACAGACCTAGCCCTATCCCTTGCCCTAAAGCCTAACAGCCCTAGTCCAAGTCCTAGCCCTAAAGCCCTAACAGCACTGGCCCTTTCCCTAAAGCCCTAAAAGAACTAGGTCTAACCTTAGCCCTAAAGCCATAACAGCCCTAGCCCTAGCCCTAACCCTAAAGCCCTAATAGGCTAGCCCTAGCCCAATCCCTAAAGCCCTAAAATCTGTAGCCCTAGCCCTAGCCCTAAAGCTCTAAGAGCCCTAGGCCTAGCATTGGCCATAAAGGCCTAACAGATCTAGCCCTAGCCCTAGCCCTAGCCCTAGCCCTAGCCCTAGCCCTAAAGCCCTAACAGCCATAGCCAAAGCCCTAGCCCTAAAGCCCTATCTGCCCTAGCCCTAGCCCTAAA
>NW_006411121.1:2582-3757 GCF_000296735.1 Chrysochloris asiatica
CTATCCCTATCCCTAAGGCATATCAGACCTAGCCCTAGCCGTAAAGCCCTAAGAGCCCTCGCCCTAGCCCTAGCCCTAGCCCTAGGCCTAGCCCTAAAGCCCTAACAGCCCTAGACCTAGCCCTAAAGACCTAACATTCCTAGTCCTAGCCCTAAGCCCTATCAGAACTAGCCCTAGTCCTAAAGCCCTAACAATCCTAGCTCTAGCCCTAGCCCTCAGCCCTCTCAGACTTAACCCTAGCCCTAAAGCCCTAACAGCCCTAGACCTAGTCCTAAAGGCCTAACAGCCCTAGCCATAGAGCCCTAACAGCCCTAGCACTAGAACTAGCACTAAAGCTCTAAGAGCCCTAGAATTAGCCCTAAAGCCGTATCAGCCCTAGCCCTATCCCTGAATCCCTAACAGCCCTAGCCCTATCCCTAATCCCTAAAAGGCCGAGACCTAGCCCTACACCTAAAGCCCTAACAGCCCTTGCCCTAGCCCTGAATACCTTGCTCTAATACCCTAGCCCTAGCCCTAAAGCCCTAGCCCTAGCCCTGTCCCTAAAGAGCAGAAAGCCCTATCCCTAGCCCTAGCCCTAGCCCTAAAGACCTAATAGCCCTAGCACTAGCCCTAAAGCCCTAACAGAGATAGCCCTATCGCTTGTCCTAAAGCCCTTACAGCCCTAGCTCAAGCCATACCCATAAAGCCCTAACAGACCTAGCCCTATCCCTTGCCCTAACCCTAACAGCTGTAGCCCTGGCCCTAGCCTTAAAGCACTAACAATGATAGACCTAGCATTTGCAAAAAAGCCCTAACAGGCCTAGCGCTAGCCTTAGCTTTAATGCCGTAACAGCCATGGCCAAAGCCCTAGCCCTAAAGCCCTAAAAGCTCTAGCCCTAATCCTAGCCCTAGCCTTAACCCTAGCCCTAAAGCCCTATCAGCCATAGCAGAAGCCGTAAAGCCCTTGCCCTAAAGCTGTAGCTCAAGCCCTAGCCCTAAAGCCCTAACAGCACTGGCCCTAGCCCTTAAGAGCTAGAACTATTGTCCTCTCCCTAGATCTAGACATAAAGCCCTAGTCCTAGCACTGTCACTAAAGCCCTAAAAAAACTAGCTCTATACCTTAGCCCTAAAGCCCTAACATTCCTAGCCCTAGCCCTAGCCCTAAGCCCTATCAGACCTAGCCCTAGCCCTAAAGC
>NW_006411121.1:3857-4594 GCF_000296735.1 Chrysochloris asiatica
AGCCCTAGCCCTAAAGCCCTAACAGCCCTAGCCCTAGCCCTGAATCCATTGCCCTAATGCACTAGCCCTAGACCTAGACCTAAAGCCCTACCCCTAGCCCTGTCCCTGAAGACTTGAAAGCCCTATCCCTAGCCCTAGCCCTAAAGCCCTAACAGCCATAGCACTAGCCCTAAAGCCCTAAAGCCCTAACAGACATAGCCCTATCCCTTGCCCTAAAGCCCTAACAGTCCTAGCTCAAGACCTAGCCTTAAAGCCCTAACAGCACTGGCCCTAGCCCCGAAGCCCTTGACCTAATGCGCTAGCCCTAGATCTAGACCAAAAGCCCTAACCCTGGCCCTTTCCCTAAAGCCCTAATAGAACTAGGTCTAACCTTAGACCTAAAGCCATAACAGCCCTAGCCCTAGCCCTAACCCTAAAGCCCTAACAGGCCTAAGCCTAGCCCTAAACCCTTAAGAGCCCTCACCCTAGCCCTAGTCCTAGCCCTAAAACCCTAACAGACCTAGCCGAAACCTTAGCCCTAAACCCCTAACATCTCTGGCCGTAGCCCTAAAGCGCTTGATGTAATGCCCTAGCACTAGACCTGGCCCTAAAGCCCTAGCCCTAGCATTGTCCCTAAAGCCCTAAAAGCACTCGCTCTACCCCTAGCCCTAAAGCCATAACAGCCCTAGCCCTAGCCCTAGACCTAAAGCCCTATCAGCCCTAGCCCTAGCCCTAAAGCCCTAACAGCCCTAGCCCTA
>NW_006411121.1:4830-7505 GCF_000296735.1 Chrysochloris asiatica
AGCCCTAGAACTAGCCCTAAGCCCTATCAGAACTAGCCCTAGCCCTAAATCCCTAACAGCCCTAGACCTAGCCCTAAAGGCATAACAGACCTAGCCCTAGACCTACCCCAAAAACAATAACAGCCCTAGCCCTAGCCATAAAGCCCTAACAGCCCTAGCACTAGCCCTGAATCCCTTGCCCTAATGCACTAGCCCTAGATCTAGCCCTAAAGCCCAACCCCTAGCCCTGGCCCTAAAGCCTTGAAAGCCCTATCCTAACCCTAGCCCTGAAGGCCTAACTGCCATAGCACTAGCCCTAAAGCCCTAAAGCCCTAATAGACGTAGTCCTATCCCTTTCCCTAAAGCCATAACAGCCCTAGCTCAAGCCCAAGCCCTAAACCCCTAACAGCACTGGCCCTAGCCCTGAATCCCTTGACCTAATGCCCTAGCACTAGATCTCGACCTAAAGCCCTAGCCCTAGCCCTTTCACGAAAGCCCTAAAAGCACTTGCTCTAACCTTAGCCTTAAAGCCATAACAGCTCTAGCCCTAGCACCAGCCATAATGCCCTAATAGGCTAGCCATAGCCCTATCACTAAAGCCCTAAAAACTATAGCCCTAGCTCTAGATCTAAAGCTCTAACAGCCCTAGACCTAGCATTAGCCATAAAGCCCTAAGAGGCCTAGCCCGAGCCCTAGCCCTAAAGCCCTAACAGCCATAGCCAAAGCCCTAGCCCTAAAGACCTAAGAGCTTTAGCCCTAGCCCTAAATCCCTATCAGCCCTTGCCCTAGCCCTAGCCCTAGCCTTAAAGGCCTAACAGCCCTAAACCTCGCCCTAAAGCCATAACAGCCCTAGTCCTAAAGCCCTAGCATCCATAACCCTAGCCCTATCATTAGTCCTAGCTAAAAATCCTAACAGCCCTAGCAATAGCCCTAGCCTTATAGCCATATCAGGCTGGCCCTGGACCTTTCGCTAAAGCCCTAACAGCTGTAGCCCTTGCCCTATCCCTAAAGACCTAACAGCACTATCCCTCTCCCTAAAGCCCTAACAGCCCTAGCACTAGCACTAGCCCTAAAGCCCTAACAGGCTAGTCCAAGCACTATCCTTAAAATCCTAACAGCTGTAGCCCTAGCCCTAGGCCTAAAGCACTAACAGCCCTAGCCCTAGCCCTGAATACCTTGCTCTAATACCCTAGCCCTAGACGTAGCCCTAAAGCCCTACCCCTAGCCCTGTCACTAAAGGGCAGAAAGCCCTAGCCCTAGCCCTAGCCCTAGCCCTAAAGCCCTAATAGCCCTAGCACTAGCCCTAAAGCCCTAAGAGAGCTAGCCCTATCGCTTGTCAGCCTAAAGCACTAACAGCCCTAGCTCAAGCCCTAGCCGTAAAGCCCTAACAGACCTAGCCCTATCCCTTGCCCTAACCCTAACAGCTGTAGCCCTGGCCCTAGCCTTAAAGCACTAACAACCATAGACCTAGCATTAGCCATAAAGCCCTAACAGGCCTAGCCCTAGCCTTAGCTTTAATGCCGTAACAGCCATGGCAAAAGCCCTAGCCCTAAAGCCCTAAAAGCTCTAGCCCTAACCCTAGCCCTAGCCCTAGCCCTAACCCTATCCCTAAAGCCCTATCAGCTATACCACTAGCCCTAAAGCCGTAAAGCCCTAACAGACGTAGCCCCATCCCTTGCCCCAAAGCCCTAACAGCCCTAGCTCAAGCCCTAGCCCTAAAGTCCTAACAGCACTTGCCCTAGCCCTAAAGCCCTTGAACTAATGCCCTCTCCCTAGATCTAGACCTAAAGCTCTAGCCCTAGCACTGTCCCTAAAGCCCTAAAAGAACTAGCTCTAACCTTAGCCCTAAAGCCCTAACATACCTAGCCCTAGCCCTAAGCCCTATCAGACCTAACCCTAGCCTTAAAGCTCTAAGAGCCCTAGACCTACCCCTAAAACCCTAACAGCCTAACCCTACCCCTAAAGCCCTAACCGCCCTAGCCCTATCCCTAAATCCTAACAGAACTAGCCCTAGCCCTAGCCCTAAAGCCCTAACAGACCTAGCCCTATCGCTTGTCCTCAAGCCCTAACAGGCCTAGCTCAAGCCCAAGCCCTAAAGCCCTAACAGACCTAGCCAAATCCCTTGCCCTAAAGCCTAACAGCCCCAGCCCAAGACCAAGCCCTAAAGCCCTTGACCTAATGCCCTAGCCCTAGATCTAGACCTAAATCCCTAGCCCTAGCCCTAAAGCCCTAACATACCTAGCCCTAGCCCTAAGCCCTATCTGACCTAGCCCTAGCCCTAAACCCCTAACAGCCCTAGACTTAACCCTAAAGCTGAAACCGCCCTAGCCCTATCCCTAAATCCTACCAGCCCTAGCCCTAACCCTAAAGCCCTAACAGCCCTAGCCCTAGCCCTGAATCCCTTGCCCTAATGCACTATCCCTATCCCTATCCCTAAAGCCCTAATAGCCATAGCACTAGCCCTAAACCTTAACAGACATAGCCCTATCCTTTGCCCTAAAGCCTTAACAGCCCTAGCTCAAGCCCTAGCCCTAAAGCCCTAACAGCACTGGCCCTAGCCCTGAAGCCCTTGATCTAATGCCCTAGCCCTAGATCTAGACCTAAAGCCCTAGCCCTAGTCCTTTCCCTAAAGCCCTAAAAGCACTAGCTCTAACCTTAGCCCTAAAGCCATAACAGCCCTAGCCCTAGCCCTAAAG
>NW_006411121.1:8400-10966 GCF_000296735.1 Chrysochloris asiatica
CTAAAGCCCTAACAGCCCTAGACCTAGTCCTAAAGGCCTAACAGCCCTAGCACTAGAACTAGCCCTAAAGCCCTAAGAGTCCTAGCCTTAACCCTAAAGCCCTATCAGCCCTATCCCTATCCCTGAAGCCCTAACAGCCCTAGCCCTATCCCTAAAACCTAAAAGCCCTAGACCTAGCCCTACCCCTAGCCCTGTCCCTAAAGAGCAGAAAGCCCTGTCCCTATCCCTACCCCTAAAGCCCAAACAGCCCTTGCCCTAGCCCTGAATACCGTGCTCTAATACCGTAGCCCTAGCCCTAGCCCTAAAGCCCTACCCCTAGCCCTGTCCCTAAAGAGCAGAAAGCCCTGTCCCTATCCCTACCCCTAAAGCCCTAACAGCCCTTGCCCTAGCCCTGAATACCTTGCTCTAATATCCTAGCCCTAAAGCCCTATCAGCCATAGCAGTAGCCCTAAAGCTGTAAAGCCCTAACAGACGTAGCCCTATCCCTTGCCCTTAAGCCGTAGCTCAAGCCCTAGCCCTAAAGCCCTAACAGCACTGGCCCAAGCCCTTAAGCCCTTGAACTATTGTCCTCTCCCTAGATCTAGACCTAAAGCCCTAGCCCTAGCACTGTCCCTAAAGCCGTAAAAGAACTAGCTCTAACCTTAGTCCAAAAGCCCTAACATACCTAGTCTTAGCCCTAGCCCTAAGCCCTATCAGACCTAGCCCTAGCCCTAACAATCTAACAGCCCTAGACCTAGCCCTAAAGCCCTAACAACCTAGCCCTACCCCTAAAGCCCTAACCGCCTTTGCCATATCCCTAAATACTAACAGCACTAGCCCTAGCCCTAAAGCCCTAACAGACCTAGCCCTATCCCTTGCCCTAAATCCCTAACAGCCCTAGCTCAAGCCCCAGCCCTAAAGCCCTAACAGCACTGGCCCTAGCCCTGAAGCCCTTGACCTAATGCCCTAGCCCTATATCTAGACCTAAAGCCCTCGCCCTGGCCCTTTCCCTAATGCCCTAAAAGAACTAGGTCTAACCATAGCCCTAAAGCCATAACAGCCCTAGTCCTAGCCCTAGCCCTAAAGCCCTAATAGGCTAGCCGTAGCCCTATCACAAAAGCCCTAAAAACTGTAGCTCTAGCCCTAGCCCTAAAGCTGTAACAACCCTAGACCTAGCATTAGCCATAATGCCCTAAGAGGCCTAACCCTAGCCCTAGCCCTAAAGCCCTAACAGCCATAGCCAAAGCCCTAGCCCAAAAGACCTAAGAGCTTTAGCCCTAGCCCTAAATCCCTATCAGCCCTTGCCATAGCCCTAGCCCTAGCCCTAGCCTTAAAGCCCTAACAGCCTTAAACCTAGCCCTAAAGTCCTAACAGCCCTAGTCCTAAAGCCCTAGCAGCCCTAACTTTAGCCCTATCGTTAGGCCTAGCCCTAAAACCCTAACTGACCTAGCAATAGCCCTAGCCTTATAGCCGTATCAGGTGGGCCCTATCCCTATCCCTAAAGCCTTACACAGCTGTAGCCCTAGCCCTATCCCTAAAGACCTAACAGCACTATCCCTATCCCTAAAGCCCTAACAGTCCTAGCACTAGCACTAACCCTAAAGCCCTAACAGGCTAGCCCTAGCACTATCGCTAAAATCCTAACAGCTGTAGCCCTATCCCTAGGCCTAAAGCACTAACAGACATAGCCCTATCCCTTGCCCTAAAGCCCTAACAGACATAGCCCTATCTCTTGCCCTAAAGCCCTAACAGCCCTAGCTCAATCGCCAGCCCTAAAGCCCTAATAACACTGGCCCTAGCCCTGAAGCCCTTGACCTAATGCCCTAACCCTACATCTAGACCTAAAGCCCTAGCCCTGGCCCTTTCCCTAAAGCCCAAAAATAACTAGGTGTAACCTTAGCCCTAAAGCCATAACAGCCCTAGCCCTAGCCCTAACCCTAAAGCCCTAATAGGCTAGCCCTAGCCCTATCCCTAAAGCCCTAAAAACTGTAGCCCTAGCCCTAGCCCTAAAGCTTTAAGAGCCCTAGACCTAGCATTAGCCATAAAGCCCTAACAGACCTAGCACTAGCCCTAAAGCTCTAAGAGCCCTAGACCTAGCATTAGCCCTAAAGCCCTAAAAGCTCTCGCCCTAGGCCTAGCCCTAGCCCTAAAGCCCTAACAGCCCTAGCCGAAGCCTTAGCCCTAAACCCCTAACATCTCTGGCCCTAGCCCTAAAGTGCTTTACCTAAAGCCCTAGCCCTAGACCTAGCCCCAAAGCCCTAGCCCTCGCACTGTCCCTAAAGCCCTAAAAGCACTAGGTCTACCCATAGCCCTGAAGCCATAACGGCCCTTGCCCTAGCCCTAGCCCTAAAGACCTATCAGCCTTAGCCCTAGCCCTAGCCATAAAGCTCTAATAGCCCTAAGCCTAGCCCTAAAGCCCTAACAGCCCTAGTCCTAAAGCCATAACAGCCCTAGCCCTAGCCCTAGAACTTAAGCCCTATCAGACCTAGCCCTACCCCTAAAGCCCTAACAGCCCTAGACCTAGCCCTAAAGCCTTAACATCCCTAATCCTAGTCCTAAGCCCTATCAGCCCTAGCCCTAGCCCTAA
>NW_006411121.1:11066-12114 GCF_000296735.1 Chrysochloris asiatica
CCTAGCCCTAAAGCCCTAACATCCCTAGCCCTAGCCCTAAGCCCTATCAGACCTAGCCCTAGCCCTAAAGCCCTAAAAGCCCTAGTCCTAGCCCTAAAGACATAACAGACCTAGCCCTAGACCTACCCCAAAAACAATAACAGCCCTAGCCCTAGCCATAAAGCCCTAACAGCGCTAGCACTAGCCCTGAATCCCTTGCCCTAATGCACTAGCCCTAGATCTAGCCCTAAAGCCCAACCCCTTGCCCTGGCCCTAAAGCCTTGAAGGCCCTATCCTAACCCTAGCCCTGAAGGCCTAACAGCCATAGCACTAGCCCTAAAGCCCTAAAGCCCTAATAGACGTAGCCCTATCCCTTTCCCTAAAGCCCTAACAGCCCGAGCTCTAGCCCTAGCCCTAAACCCCTAACAGCACTGGCCCTAGGCCTGAAGCCCTTGACCTAAAGCCCTAGCACTAGAACTCGACCTAAAGCCCTAGCCCTAGCCCTTTCCTGAAAGCCCTAAAAGCACTTGCTCTAACCTTAGCCCTAAAGCCATAACAGCCCTGGCCCTAGCCCTAGCCGTAATGCCCTAATAGGCTAGCCGTAGCCCTATCACTAAAGGCCTAAAAACAGTAGCCCTAGTTCTAGCTCTAAAGCTCTAACAACCCTAGATCTTGCATTAGCCATAAAGCCCTAAGACGCCTAGCCCTAGCCCTAAAGCCCTAACAGCCATAGCCAAAGTCCTAGCCCTAAAGACCTAAGAGCTTTATCCCTATCCCTAAATCCCTATCAGCCCTAGCCCTAGCCCTAGCCCTAGCCTTAAAGCCCTAACAGCCCTAAACCTCGCCCTAAAGCCATAACAGCCCTAGTCCTAAAGCCCTAGCATCCCTAAACCTAGCCCTATCGTTAGTCCTAGCTAAAAACCCTAACAGCCCTAGCAATAACCCTAGCCTTATAGCCGTATCAGGCTGGCCCTAGCCCTATCCCTAAAGCCCTAACAGCTGTAGCCCTCGCCCTATCCCTAAAGACCGAACAGCACTATCCCTAACCCTAAAGCCCTAACAGCCCTAG
>NW_006411122.1:0-849 GCF_000296735.1 Chrysochloris asiatica
CGCTATGAGTCGGAACTGACTTGACGGCACTTCACAACAACAACAGTAATTACTGACTCATGATCTTACATTTGTTTAGGCTTGATTTTATGTTTTGTTTTCACAGATTAGTGGAGAGCCAAAAGCGTTTCCCAAGCCTCTATAACTTGGTGGGATTCAGTCTCCAACCTATCTCCCTTCTGGATCTTGTTGAAAATTGATTTTGGAATTTTAGGGGCAGATGCTGAAGTAGATTGCACTCTAGGCCATGACTCCAGGTTGTAGCCTTTCTGCTGCCAGAACTGGATTCCAGGTATATTAAAGAGGTATTTTCAAGCTAACTCTGTGTTTGACAGGGCTAGAACCCTTGTGAAAATATTCTTGTCCCAGCGTTGCTTTAACTCCAGTTTCTGTGTTCAAATCCTGGCTCGGGGTTGTGGTTGTTAGGTACTCTTCATAGCAATCCTGTGCACAACACAACACAACCCAGCCTGGCTCTGCCATCACAGGTGCCGCTCCTTGAGCATGTTGTTGCAGACACTGTGTCATTCCATCTCAGTGAGGGTTTCCCTCGTTGTCACCGACCTTCTACTTTACCAAGCATTTGCCCGTCTCCAGGGACTGTGGTCCTCCGAATAGCATGTCTAAAGTACATGAGACAAAGTCTCACCATCCTTGCTTGTAAAGGTCATTCTTCCAATACAGATTTGTTGGTTCTTTTCAAAGTCCAGGGTATACTCAGTATTATTTGCCAACACTATAATCAAAATGAATGCAACACCATTCTTCTTGAGTTTGTCATTCCCAGCACAGTAAACCATGTGGTTGTCAGATTCAAAATGGCCCATACCAGTCCATTTCAGCTCACTA
>NW_006411122.1:3734-5005 GCF_000296735.1 Chrysochloris asiatica
GAAATTGAAGAATTCTACTACCTTCGATCTGGTAGCATAGTGGTTACAAATTGGGCTGCCAACCTCAAGGTCAGCAGTTCAAAACTACCAGCGGTTCCGTGGGAGAAAGATGAGGCGTTCTGCTCCCGTAAAGATTTACAGCCTCAGAAACCCTGTGCAGGGTCACTATGAGTCAGAACCAACTCCACGGTACTTAACAACAACAACAACTTCAATCTGAAATTGATCAAACATTGATCAAACATACAATCAAGATATATTGATAATCACTGGCGATTGGAATGCAACAGTTGGAAACAAAGAGGAAGGATCAATAGTTGGAAAATATGGCCTTGGTGATAGAAATGATGCTGGAGATCACAGGATAGAATTCTGAAAAACCAATGATTTGTTCAAAGACCTTTATTAAACAACATAAGAGACAATTATACACATGGACCTCACCAGATGGAATACATAGAAATCAAATGGACTACATCTGTGGCAAGACACAGTGGAAAAGTTCTATATCATCTGCCAAAACAAGGCCAGGGGCAGATGGTGGAGCAGACCATCAATTGTTCATATGCAGGTTCAGACTGAAGCTGAAGAAAATGAAAACAAGTTCACGAGAGCCAAACTATGACCTTGAATATATCCCACCTAAATTTAGAGATCATCTCAAGAACAGATTTGATACATTAGACACTAAAGACCGAAGACCAGAAGAGTTGTGGGATGACATCAAAAAGAATACAGGAAGAAAGCAAAAAGTCATTGAGAAGATAAGAAAGAAGGAAAAGCTCAAAATGAATGTCAGAAGAGACACTGAAACTTCCTCTCCAGGATAGAGATGCTAAAGCAAATGGAAGAAATGAGGAGGTCCAAGAGCTGAACGGAAAATTTCAAAGGTCCGCTCGAGAAGACAAAGTCAAATATTACAACGAAATGTGCAAAAATCTGGAGTTGGGGAAAAACACGCTCAGCATTTCTCAAGCTTGGGTAACTGAAGAAAAAAATTCAAGCCTCTACTTTCGTTGTTGAAGGATTCTCTGGGCAAATTATTGAATGACGCAAAAAGCATCAAAAGAAGATGGAAGGAATACACAGAATCACTGTACCAAAAGGAAATGGTAAGGAAACAGATCCCTGCTGCAAGAATTATTCCCACCCCCTCCACAAAAGAGTAGACAGGGATGGACAACTTGGACATTGGCTACCCAAAATGGGGGGAGGGATACAAAGGTAAGAAGTGACTGGCTTACAAGCTTTCAAGAGGGAACCTAGATCCA
>NW_006411122.1:8115-10877 GCF_000296735.1 Chrysochloris asiatica
ATGCATGGAGGGGATTGGAACCATGGCAGTGAGATGATATACGATGGAATGAATGTAAAACTAAAGTTCTCCCATGTAAACTATTATATAATTCATAATAAAACATTAAAAAAAAAAAAAGAAAGAAAGATGTGCGACAGGGTTGCATTCTTTCACCATACTTATTCAACCTGTATGCTGAGCAAATAATCCGAGAAGCTGTGTTATGTGAAGAAAAATATGGCATCAGGATGGAGGAAGACTCATTAACAACTAGCGATATACAGATGATACAGCCTTGCTTGCTGAAAGTGAAGAGGACTTAAAATACATACTGATGAAGATCAAAGACCATAGCCTTCGGTAAGGATTGCAACCCAGTGTAAAGAAAACAAAAATGCTCACCACTGGACCAATAAGCAACATTCTTCTCAATGGAGAAAAGATTGAAGTTGTCAAAGACTTCATTCTTCTTGGATCAACCATCAACATTTGTGGAAGCAGCAGCCAAGAATCAAACGACATGATGCATTAGGCAAATCTGCTGCACAAGACCTTTTTAAAGTGTTGAAGAGCAAAGATGTCAGCTTGAGGACTAAGGTACACCAGACCTAAACCTTGATGTTTTCCTTAACTTCATATGCATGCGAAAGTTGCACAGTGAATAAGGAAGACTGTAGAAGAACTGAAGCATTTGAGTTATGGTGTTGGAGGAGAATATTGAAAGTGACATGGGCTGCCAAAAGAACCAATAGATCTGTGTTGGAAGAAGTGCAGCCAGAGTGCTCCTTGGAGGCCAGGAGGGCCAGACTTCGTCTCTCATACTTTGGACATATTGTCAGGAGGGACCAGTCACTGGAGAAGGATATCATGTTTGGTAAGGTGGAGGGTCAGAGAAAAAGAGGAAGACCCCCAGAGAGATGGATTGGCCAAGTGGCAGCATCAATGGGCTCAAGTGTGGCAACAATAGTGAGGTTGGCCCAGGATCGGGCAGTGTTTCGTTCTGTTGTGCATAGGGTTGCTGTGAGTTGGTACCAACTCGATGGCACGTAACAACAACAACATGATCTAAATACATCAGTTCTTCTTTGGCCATCCTTATTCACAGTTCACTTTTGCATGCATGTGCAGGGGTTGAAAATACCATAACTTGGGTCAAGAGCACCTTTATTTTTCATAATGACATCTTGATTTTTTACGTTTCTTACAGGGACCTTTTGAAGCAGATTTGCCCAATGCAGTTTCTCATTTAATTTCTTGACTGCTGCTTTCATGGGTGTTGGTTGTGGATCCAAGCAAAATAAAATTCACGACAACTTCAGTCTTTTGTCTGTTTGTCATGATGTTGCTTCTTGGTCCTACTGTGTTTTGTGCATGTTGTGTTTTGTGCATGTTGAGGGGCAGTCTATACTGAAGGCTGGAGTCTTTGATCTTTATCAGGAAGTGCTTCAAATCCTCTTCACTTTCAGTAAGCAAAGTTTTATTGTCTGCATATCACAGGTTGTTAATGAGTCATCCTTCACTCCTGATGCCCCACTGACAGATAAATAAATAGGTCTCTGGTTTATACATTTGCGTCTTGTATGTTTGGTTATTTTGAGGCAAGCCTCTTTCATCTCTTCCAGCTTTCCTGAGTGGTGACAACTTCATCAACATAGAGCCTTCTGTGCCGCGCTCCCTCCTCTGCCTGGAACCTGTTTTAGCCAGCTCTCTTAACTTAACAGCACCTCTCAGACCCACCTTCCTATTTCTCACGCCTTCTCTTTTTGTGACTGTTATCACACTGAGCCCTGATAAGCGCTGGACTGGTAACCAAGAGGTCAGCAGTTCAAACCTACCATCAACTCTCGGAAACGCTATACAGGGTCTCTATGAGTTGAAACTGACTCAACTGCACACAACAACATTGCTCTATAGGGGAGCGTCTATAGAGGAGCGTCTATAGGGGAGTGTGGTGACTCTGTAGGATAAGTACTGGACTGCAAACTACAAGGTTGGTGGTTTGAGCCCACCGGCTGCTCTGTGGGAGAAAGATGAGGCTTTCTGCTTGCGCAGTGATTTGTTGTTGTTGTTGTTAAGTACCGTGGAGGTGGTTCCAACTCATAGTGACCCTGTACAGGGTTTCCGAGGCTGTAAATCTTTACGGGAGCAGAACGCCTCATCTTTCTCCCATGGAACTGCTGGTAGTTTTGAACTGCTGACCTTGAGGTTGGCAACCCAACTCGTAACCACTACGCTACCAGAGCTCCTTTGCACAGTGATTTACTGCCTTTGAAAACCTGTACAGGGTCGCTATGAGTCAGAACTAACTCAATAGCACTTAACAACAATAATATCATATTGAATAGCAGTTTTTTATTTACACATCTTTCTTCCCTATTAATCCTAGGGCTTCTAGAGGTCAAAGACTTTCTCCCCGACCCCTATCACTTCAAGGTGAGCAGTTCAAAACTACTAGCCATTCCACAGGAGAAAGATGAGGCTTTCTGCTTCTGTAAGGTTTACAGCGTCGGAACCCTATACAGGTTCACTATGAGTCGAAACCAACTCATATACATATTGTTGTTGTTGTTAGGTGCCATCGAGTCGGTACTGACCCATAACGAACTTATGCACAGCATAACGAAACACTGCCCGATCCTGGGCAAACCTCACTACTGTTGCCACGCTTGAGTCCATCGATGCTGCCACTTTGCCAATCCATCTCGTTGGGGGTCTTCCTCCTTTTCTCTGACCCTCCACCTTACCAAACATGATATCCTTCTCCAATGACTGATCCCTCC
>NW_006411122.1:12868-13342 GCF_000296735.1 Chrysochloris asiatica
ATGGTCTGTTCCACAGTCTGCCCCTGGCCTTGTTTTCACTGATGATATGGAGCTTTTCCATCGTCTCATTCTGCAGATGTAGTCAATTTGATTTCTATGTATTCCATCTGGTGAGGTCCATGTGTATAGTCATCTCTTCTGCTGTCTAAAAAAGGTATTTGAAATGAACAAATCATTGGTTTTGCAGAATTCTATCATGCGTTCTTCAGCATCATTTCTATCACCAAGGCCATACTTTCCAACTACTGGTCCTTCCTCTTTGTTTCCAACCTTTGCATTCCATTCACCAATAATGATCAATACATCTTGGTTTCATGTTTGATCAATTTCAGATTGAAGTAGTTGGTAGAATTCTTCTTTTACATCCTCATTGGCTTTTGTGGTTGGTGCGTAAATTTGAATAATAGTGGTATTAACTGGGCTTCCCTGTTGGTGCATGGATATTATCCTATCACAGGCAGCATTGTACCTCAT
>NW_006411123.1:0-839 GCF_000296735.1 Chrysochloris asiatica
TTACCTCCTTACTTTGTCATTTATTTTAGCATCTCTATGATGGAGAGTAAGTTTCAGAGTCTCTTCTAACATCCATTTTGGTCTTTTCCTTCTTTCTTATCTTCTTAATGGTCTTTTGCTTTACTCTATTATACCCTGATATCATTCCATAATTCTTCTTGTCTTTAGTCTTTTGTGTCTAATGCATCAAATCTGTTCTTCAGATCTCTAAATTCAAGTGAGAAATATTTAAGGTCATATTTTGGCTCTTGAGGACTTTTAAAGTTTTTCTTCAGCTTCAGCCTGAGTTTGCACATGTGCAATTAATGGTGTGTTCCACAATCTGCATCTGGCCTTGTTTCGGCTGATGATAAAGAGCTTATTCATCATGTCTTTCCATAGATGTAGTCAATTTGATTTATATGCATTCCATCTAGTGAGGCCCATGTGTATAGTCACCTTTTATGGTGTTTAAAAAATGAATTTGCAAAGCACAAGTCATTAGTCTTGTAAAATTCTAACATGAAATCCCTAGCATCATTTCTGTCACCAAGGCCATATTTTCCAACCACTGATCCTTCAGCTTTGTTTCCAACTTTTGCATTCCAGTCGCCAGTAATTACCAATACAACTTGATTGCATATTTGATCTATTTCAGACTGAAAAAGTGAGTAGAATTCTTAAATTTCATCATCACTGGCTTTAGTGGTTCATGCATAAATTTGAAAAACAATGGTATTAACTGGTCTTTCTTGCAGCATAGGGATATTATTGTATCACAGATAGCATTGTACTTCATGACATCTTGATATGTTCTTTTTGATGATGAATGTGATGCCATTGCTCTTCAATTTGTCATT
>NW_006411123.1:2499-3652 GCF_000296735.1 Chrysochloris asiatica
ATGCCCATTCCAAAGAGAGGTGACCCAACAGAATGTGGTAATCATCAGACAAAATCATTAATAGCTCATGCAAGTAAAATTGTACTCAAGATAATTCAAAGGTGACTGTAACAGTACATTAAAATCAACTAAAAATAACCTGCAATTTACAAAGATAATAATAATGAAGTATACAAATTATATATAATTGAATAACAAAGAAACTAAACTGTACAAAATTGGTGGTTACCTAAAGCAGTCATTTAAAGTAGTGCTAATTTTAGATGATAAACATGTAAAAGAGAAAGTAATATGAACTTTCAAGTAAAAGAGCCAGTAAAAGTAAAAGGAGTAAACTCAAATCTAAAAATGAAAGATTATAAACAAACAAACAAAACCTATTGCAGGTTTGGCAAATAATGTAATTTTTTGTAAATTTGAAGAGTTTACCAAAAGCAATTTTATTTCAATTATGAAAATAGTAAGCTGTAACAAATATATAAGACAATATTAACCATCATGGAGTCCTGGTATAGTGTTGTAGAATGAGCACTAGACTGGTAATTAATTGAAAGGTATGTACTTCAAACCAACCAGCTGTTTCTCAGAAACCCTATACTGGGCTGTTATGAGAAAGAACAGACTCAATGACATTTAACAAACAAACAAAAACAACATATATCATCATAATTTACACTTCAAGGAGTATTTTTTTTAAAATAAAGAAACTAATTAGCATCAATTGCCTTTCAAAATTATTGTTGTTAGGTGTGGTTGATTGGGTTCAGACTCCTGGTAACACCAAGTACAACAGAACAAAACACTACTGGTCTTGCACCATCCTCGCAATTGTTGCTATGTTTGAGTCTATTGCTACTGTCACTGTGTCAATTCATCTTGTGTGGGTCTTGTACAATTATAAGGTTCATATTTTTTTAAGGTGAATATTGTTGTTGTTAGGTGCCATCAGGTCGGTATCAACTCATAGCTACCTTATGCACAGCAAAACGAAACACTGCCTGAACCTGGGCCAACCTCACTACTGTTGCCACACTTGAGTCCATCGATGCTGCTTCTTGATCAATCCATCTCATTGGGGGTCTTCCTCTTTTATGCTGACCCTCCACCTTACCTAACATTATATCCTTCTCCAGTGACTGGTCTCTCCTGACAA
>NW_006411123.1:8355-9865 GCF_000296735.1 Chrysochloris asiatica
TCCTGTTCTAGAATAATTCCATTCATCCACAGATTATTCCCTTCATGTTGTTCCACATGAATTTTAGGCTTTCTTTGGACTTTTTTATTCCTTTTTTTTTTTGTTATTGTTCTAATTTACTGGTATTGAGAGATTGCTTTTCCAGTTTACTAATTCTGGTTTCTGTTGATTCAAATCTACTCCTTTGCACTTTCAGTGCACTTTACCCATTTCTTATAACTTAGTATTAATCTTCTGGATTTCTGTTTGCAGGTTTTGTATGGTTTCCAACCATTTATCTATGTTGTTTGATTGTTCCTGTAGAGCTTTTCTTAATTCATTCTTGTTTTCCTTGACCTTCTGTCAGTAGTTTAGAGGTACCTGACAATCATTCTCTTGACTTCTTTTTCAGGTGTTCCAGTACCTTTTTCCTCAAAAACATTTCTAACTCTGCCTGTTGGTTATTTGCTTGAGCTATCTGTCTCATTTATTTTTTATATGAACCAAGATTGTCTGTTGCTTTTGAGGCATGGTGGTATCATTGTATTTGTACTAAGTTACACACTCACCAACTGTCTCCTTATGGATGTGACCAAGAGATGATTTCTTTGGTAATCATGAAGTTCTAGTTGAATTTAGCTGTTGTTGTTGGTCCAGTGTATAGCAGCTAGTACTGCCCAATTTGCTGTGGTTAGGCTGTATGGTTGCAGTTGCTGTCTCCTGTTGGGTGAAGCAATAAGAGAAAATATCCCCACAAAAGAGAAGTATGGCAGAGAAACAAAAATAAAAACAAGAATCAGGAAAAAAAAAAAACTCAGAAAGAACAATATAAATACAATAAAACTGGGTAAAAGGGAAAAACAAGAAAAGAAAGAAAAAGAGCAACCAGAAAACAACAGCAGGAAAATAAGAGTAATTCTAATGTACTCTTGTCGTCACAACGGTTTGGGAAATTTCTAGATGCTGCATCTCTCCGACTTCTTCCCTCTTTCTCTTCTCCACAAGTCTGTCCAACTGTTTCTCCTAACGAGAGCTAGTCCAGGTCTGGCCAGGACAATTTGTAGTAGAGCCTGCTAATGGAGACTGTTTCTGTTGTCTCCTCTCCCTTCAATTATGCACCCAGCCATGGGGTCCTCATTGGACCTTCCCTGGAGGTATGAGATTCGTATAGGTCTCATGTTCCGTAACCAGAGAGAAAATGAGTAGAAAGAGAAAAAAAATGATAATTGTACCTTTGTCTCTGTGAGTCACAGGCAGGCTTCTACTATGAGAATGTTTACTTGTCTCTTAATCTGCTCACGCCCCTTTAGAATGAGTGTGGTGGGTTACATTGTCTGCCTGCCACAAATCAGAAGTTCCCTTCTTTCTTGCATCTGTTCAACTCTTTCTCCTGGTAAGCACCCGATCCATTTACTTATCTTTTTAGCTAAGCTCAGAGTTCCAAGACCATCCTCTAAATCTGTTCGGTTGGTTTTCCATATCTTTGCTGAAGAGAGTCTGCTATTCATAGTTTGTTATGAATCACACAGTC
>NW_006411123.1:11975-12530 GCF_000296735.1 Chrysochloris asiatica
AGTATGACAAAATGACAGATGAGTAACATAATCAGGTTATTTGATATTATGTACTCTAATAAATCTAACCCTGGGTAGCAGAAAATGCGAAGCCCTCAATCATCAATGCAAGGTTGTTAGTTAACCCAGAACTTCCTTGGGGATGACTGGTAATCGACTTCTGAATGTGCACAAAACCCAAATCCCCAAATCTATTGCTGTTAAGTCATTTTCAACTCCTAGCAACCCTATAGAAAAGATGGCACTTCCCCCAAATGGTTTCTAAGACCGGTAATCTTTATGGAAGCAGGTTGCCTCATCTTTCTCCTGTGCAGTGATTGGTGGGTTCCAACCCCTTACCTTCTTTTAACAGCTGAGTACTTTAATCACTGCTCCACCAGGGGTCTTAGAAAGACATGAAAAATAGGCAACACAGTTCTATTCTAAAACACATGGAGTTGCCATGAGTCACAATCAATTCAATATCTTACTTGCTTTTTTTGTTGTTGTTGTTTGTTTTGCTTTTTTTTTTAATTTAGCTATTAAAGTTCCTTGAAAAACTTTCATATATCTATA
>NW_006411124.1:0-1740 GCF_000296735.1 Chrysochloris asiatica
CCATTTGCATATTCAATTCCACAAATGAACAAAGCAAAAATATTTGATGTACACTTATAAAAAAAAATACATATATTCATTTAAATGCCCAAAGGGCCCATTCTGCCATCCAGGCTCCTGCCCGCAGGCACACAGCCACCATCTTTGCTGTCATTGCTTTTCTAGGTAAGGAGCTCTTGCTCCACTCATGTTTTTCCTTCTTGATAGTCCTGGGATCATCTGTTCCTGAAATGAAAGATTGCCTACTCCCTCGTTTTAGTTACACATCTTCTATAATTACAGTTGTGATCATTGCAATTAATCCTGCTAACAATTATTCACAATTGAGTCATAAAGTCCTATTACTGTCATCGCCCATCCCCTTTCACTTGATCCATCTGGGAAAGAGAGAAACTTACAATAGTAAACTTTTAAAACACATTTTTTTACATTCAAAACAGCCTTTCAGCTTCGAGTAGTCATCATTTTCAAATCTGTAACAGCCTATCCCTATTTTCTCATGAAAGCAAAAAACAGCTCATGTCTTCTAAAACTCAGTCCAATAGTTCTTCAGTGGTCTCCTCAAGACCAGATAGAGAACTTACAAAAACACAAGCAAAAGGAAATAGTCTTCCACCGTTTGCTCAGGAAATACCAAATGCCCAGTCCAGGTAGTTTTTTCTTAGAGGTGGTTGTATTTTCTAATTTGTCCAGAAGAGGGCTACCACACTCAGCTACTCCCAGATTTTGTTCTAAAGATTCAGATGTAATCTAATTATAAACACAGAAGTCCAGTTCATTCTGATTTGCAGCAACCTTATGGACACAGCAGAACTGGCCATAAGATTTCTAAGGCTGTAATCTTAGCGTAGTGGTTACGAATCGGACTGTGAACCGCAAGGTCAGCAGTTTGAAACTTACCAGTTGTTCCTCTGGAGAAAGATGAGGCTGTCTGCTCCTGTAAAGATTTACAGCCTTGGAAACCCTGTACAGGGTCGCTATGAGTTGGAACCGACTCCATGGCCCTTAACAACAACAACAACAATCTTTATGGAAGGAATCCTGGCATGGTGCTGTGGCTTAATGTGCAAAACTGCAAAGTAGTTTTGAACCACAAGTTTGACAGTTCAAGCTCACCAGCCACTCCTCGCAAACCCTATTATACAGGGTCACTATGGGTTGGAATCGACTTGATGGCACTCAACAACAACTATCTTTATGGAAGGAAACTGCCACATCTTTCTCCCAAAGAGGGACTTGTGGGTTTAAAGTGTCAACCTTCTAGATCACCAAGATTCCTTGCTGTTGTTATGTGCCTATAAATTGGTTTCAACTCATAGTGAGCCCGTATAGGGTTTCCAAGGAGCAGTTGGTGTGTTTGAACCATCAACCTTGCAATTAGCAGTCCAGTGCTTATCCTACCTCATAATTCTGCACAAGGATTTGGAAGAAGGCATACCTACTGTTCCTAAAGCCTCTGTTTATATGAACCAATCCGATTTGTACCAGGAAAATGATATGAAGTAGATAAGACTTTAAGTGGTAGTTGTAACTACTGCTATATCTATATGCACTTATATAGTCCCTTTTTTATAAACCTCATATGTTAGTTTTAGTAGGTTTTACTTTTTTTTCTTTTGTTATTGCAATCTAATACAACAACAACAACAAAAGCTCAATGTAGAAAATAGGGAAGTATTGTAAGAATATTGATAATCTCACCACCCATGAAAAAGTTTGGGAAATTTATTTTGGTCTTTT
>NW_006411124.1:4050-11882 GCF_000296735.1 Chrysochloris asiatica
GGGTTGGCCCAGGATCAGACATTGTTTCGTTCTGCTGTACATGGGGTCGCTATGAGCCTGACAACAACAACAACAGTGGAGATTCTACCTTCCTCCGCGCTCCCTCTTGAAAGATTGTAAACCAGTCACTTCTTGCCTTTGTACCCCCCCTCCCACATTTTCGTGTACTCATTTTTATGCAAACTTTTTTCCAATCTAAAAATTTAAGTTTATATATTGGTTACTGTGATACATATGGGGTTTAAAGTGGTCAGTAGAATAGGCATGTTTCTTCCAAAGAATTCACTTTCTTACACGGAAAACAAGCGTTAAATCAGAAATTAAAAGGTATTGGATTTGATAAAGAAGGAACAGGGCAATATAGTAACAACCTGCGGGAGCCTGAGCTAGCCTAAGGGTACATGGAATGATTATAAGTACAGTTCTGGGGTGGGTAGAGGGTAGAGTATTCCAGGCAGAGGACATCTGAAAGGCAAAAGAAAATTAAACTGAAATGTTTAGAGAAGTCTGAAATGTAGAGTATGAATGGGAGAGGTGACAGGGGAAAAAAAGTAAGGATCAGATCATTCACGACATTTTAGCTCTTGATGAATTTTGGTTTAACTTTAAGGGCAGTAGGATATTATTGAAGAGTTTAAAATGGGGAATGTTGTTAGATGCTGTTGAGTTGGCTCAGATTCATAGAGACTCTATGTACAACTAAATAAAACACTGTCTGGTCCTGCACATTCCTCATGATTGTTATGTTTGAGCCCATTGCTGCTGCCACTGTGTCAATCCATCACGCTGGGGGGTCTACCTCTTTTTTTTACTGATCCTCCACTTTACCAAGCATAATGTCCTTCTCCAGGGACTGGTCCCTCCTGATAATGTGTCTGAATTATGAGAGACAAAGTCTTGACATACTGGCTTCTAAGGAGCATTCTGGCTGTACTGCTTCCAACACAGATTTGTTTGTTCTTCTGACAGTCCATGGTACTTTGACTATTCTACTCTCACATACTATCTCAAATGCCTCAGTTTTTCTACAGTCTTCCTTATTCATTGTCCAATTTTCGTATGCATATGAGGCTGTTGAAAACACCATGGCTTGGGTCAGGTGCCCCTTAGTCTCAAACTAATATCTTTGCTCCTGAACACTCCAAAGAGGTCTTGTGTTGCAGATTTACCTAATTCAATATGTTGCTTGGTTTCTTGACTGCTGCCTCCATGAATAAATTTTTTTTTTTTAACTGACTTTAGGGAGAAGAGCAAGACATAAATGGAATAAAAAGAAATACTGTTAACTGATGGTACATGGAGGGATTGCAATCACTGAAATGAAATGAAGTATATGATTTGTTGAATGTAAAACTGATGATCTGTTCTGTAAACCTTCACTAAAATCATAATATGAAATTGTTTTTTTGTTTTTTTTAATTAACAGAAGGAAAATTCCTCAACATAATGAAGGGCATTTATATAAAACCAACAGCTAACATTATTCTCAATGGAGTAAGAGTGAAAGTATTCCCACTGAGAGCAGGAATCAGACCAGGATGCATTTAATCGTCATGCTTACTCAACATTCTACAGGCAGTCCTAGCTAGAGCAATAAGGCAAGTAAAGTAAAAGGGCACTCAGATTGGTAAGGAAGAAATAAAACTATCCTTGTTACCAATGATATGATACTAAGCAAAATCCCAAAGATTCCACAAGAAAGCTACTGCAACTAATAGAAGGATTCAGCAAAGTAGCTGGATACAAGATCAACATAGAAACTCAGGTGAATTCCTCTGCACGAACAAAGAGAATTTCAAAAAGGAAATCACAAAAATAACACCATTTAATTAGGCCCCAAAAGATAATACTTAGGACTAAATCTAACCAAGGATGTAAAAGACCTATACTAAGAAAACTATGAAGCATTACTGAAACAAACCAAACGAAACTTACAAAAAAGGAAAAACATGCTATGTTCACGTACACAGAAGACTAAACATTTTGGACATGTTAACACTACTCAAAGCAATCTATATATGTAACTCAATCCTGATCCAAAGTCCAACAGCATTTTGCAATGAGATGGAAAAACCAATCAGCAACTTGATATGGAAAGGAAAGGGACCTCATAAAAGTACACCACTATTATTATTTAACTTTTTTTTATGATTTAAGTAAAGATCTACAGACGACAAGATCATCAGCGTTACATTCAACAAATCCTACACTTTGTTTCATCACCATTTTTACAATCCCCTTCATGACACAACAGTTATAATGCTTCCTCCCTGTGATTCCTATTTGCATTCCATCCACCTTGCTATCCTTTCTCAACATTGTCTTTAGAAAAAAGTTGCCCTTTTAATTTTGAATGATTGACCATTCTATGCTGAGTATACCTTGCTAGTGTTGTTGCCCCTCCTATAAACCTATCTACTGCTTGGGCCATGAGGGTGAGTTCCTTTCCAGACCTGAAGGGTGGTCAAGGGCCACAGTCCCAGATTTCTCCAGTCTCTATTCTGATCAGTAAACCTGTTTTCTATTTTATTTTTCAACTTTTTATTGTGAATTGAGTGAATGTTTACAGAGCAGATCATCAGTTTTACATTCAACAAACCATATATGTTGCTTCATTACTTGGTTGCAATCTCCTCCACATACCAACAGTTAATAGTATTTACCTCTATTCACTTTAACTATTGCATTTCTCCATGTGTTTTCTGCTACCTTCAAATTTCCTTTGCCAGCCTCTCTCTTGTTGTACATTGCCTGCCCTGTTAACATGTGTCTACCCTCTAGCCCATGAATAATTTGCCCTCCTTCTGCCCAGTAACCATCATAAATTGGTCCTTATATGAAGAAAACTTTTTTTTTTTTAACTTTTCACAACATTGGTCCCATATAATATTTGTCCTTTTGTATTGATGAATTTCACTCAGCATAATGTCCTCCAGGTTCAACCATGTTGTGAGGTGGTTCACAGATTTTTGTAGTATTTTATTGTGTGTATGCACAAAAGCCTGCCTAAGCAGGCTTCTATTGATGGGCATTAGGCTGTCTCTATCTTTTTCAAATGTCTCTTGTAGACAGCATATTGAAAGATCCTATTTTCTTATCCATGTTTTCTTGACTGGTACATTTAACCCATTTACATTAAGTGTAATTATCAAAGGTATGAATTGATTGCTGTCATTTCTCTCTGTGTGTATGCGTGGTGCTAATGAATTCTTTGTTCCACATAATTTTCTATGCTGAGTTCATTTTGTTTGTGGATCTTCTTTTCATTTTCGTTTTTGTTGTGCTGGCATTTACTAAATCTTTTTGAGTTTTAGGTGGTGTTGCCATGTATGGCAGTCTCAAGTTGTTGTCTGCTGTTGTTGGTTCTCAGTCCAATGAACACCCTTTAAATTTTTTTGTAAATTTGATCTGGCCAATACAAATTCCTGTAATTCTGTTTATCGAGAAATGTTCTAATTTTGCAGTTGTATTTGAGGGACAGCATTGCTGGGTATATGATTCTTGGTTGACAATCTTTTTCTTTCAGAGTTTTGTATATGTCATCCCATTGCCTTCTTACCTCCATGGTTTCTGCTGAGAAATCAGAGTTTAGTCTTATTGTTTCTCCTTTGTAGGTAACTTTTCGTTTTTCCTGAGATGCTTTCAGGATTCTTTCCTTGGCTTCAATTTTGGAAAGTTTAATTATGATATATCTTGGTGATTTTCTTTAGGGGTCTATACTATTTGGGATTTATTCAAGCTCTTGAATACTCAGCTTCTTGGTTTTCATGATGTTAGGGAAGTTACTTTCCAACAACTCTTCGACAATTTTCTCTTTTTGTCTCTTCGTTTTCTTTAATTCCAATCACCCATAAGTTGTTCTTTTTCATGGTATCCCACAGAACTCAGCATTTCTTAGGATTTTTTCATTCTTATTTCTGATTGTTCCCCTTGTTGTTTTTGTTAAGTGCCTTCGAGCTGTTTCTGACTCATAGCTACCCTGTATAGGATTTCCAGAGAAAGGCTGGTGAGCTTGCACTGCTGACCCTGGGGTTCAAACTACCCTTACAGTCCAGCGCATTAACCTGCCGCACCATACCAGGACTTGATTGTTCTCCTAGCATACTAGTATTGAACGATTCACCTTCAAGTCCATTAATTCTAGCTTCCATTGCTTGGAATCTTTGCCTTTGTCCTTTCAATGTATTGTCCATTTCTGAAATCTTAGTATTAATTTTCTGTATTTCTAACTGCAGGCAACATTTGCATTTATTTTGTCTGTTTGTTCTTGCAGCATTTTCCTGAATTTTTCTAAAGTTTTTTTTTTTTTTTCCTGTGTTCTCCTTGCTTTCCTTGGATCATTCTGTCAATCCATTGAATAAATATCTTTATTGACAAACATCAATGTCATTTCATACCATCAATTTTATTTACAAAGCAACAGCCTACAAGTTTCCATAATAAATATTAGAGTCATCTTTACACTTCAGAACGTCACTCGGTTTAAGGGCCAACAAAAGAAGGTACTCCTTTTTCCTAGATTTTTGGCCTCTGGTTCTCTTTGTACAACGTGTAGTAGTAGCAAGAAGATTACCATAGCTACAATGTCTTTAAAACCAACATTGTCAAAATTGAAATCTGTTTGATATGCTGGAGAAAGGTACATTTTAAGATGTTTTTTCCTTATAAATCCAAAAGGCTAGACAAAATTGTAGTAATTTACTCTACTATCTGAAAAAAAGTTGTTGTTGCTGTTGTTGTTGTTGTTAAGTGCTGTAGAGTCAGTTCCAACTCATAATGACCCTGGACAGGGTTTCCAAGGAGTGGCTGGTGAGTTTGAATCACCGACCTTGGGGTTCAAACTGATCTTGAGGTCAAGTGCTTATCCTATGGTGCCAAACCAGAAGATAACTTTAAAACTAACATTCAGCGATGACAGAGTGACTTTTAAATTTGCTATCAAGTATTCTGGTAACATATATTCTCAGTTAAGATGGTACTGGTGGTGGTGGTTATGTGCTGTGGAGTGGTTCCAACTCATAGCGACCCTGTACCGGGTGTCTGAGGCTGTAAATCTTTATAGGAGCAGAAAGCCTCATCTTTCTCCCATGGAACAGCTGCTGACCTTGCAGTTCGCAACCTGATTCATAACCACTACATTACCAGAGCTCCTTCAGATGGTTCTAGCAGACTGAAAAGAATGCCAATATTCTATCTGGGTTTTTTATGTTTGAGATAAGTGCCGAGTTTATTGTTTCTTAGTAAATGGGTACCATAAACTTAACAGAACATACTCATGTTTTCCTTACCAATAACCATCATAAATCTCTGATTATAAGTTGAAAAGAACTACTATTATCTGTAATATACAGTATGTTTACTTAAGGTATTATCTGTTAAAGAGAGATGGAGTTAGATGTCTTAAAGATTCCTACCAGTATCTTAAAATCTATAATATAGATTACAGATATCAAGAATCATCTGGAGAGGTTTAATAACTATGGATATGTTTATTCTAAACCTCCACATCTGACCCCTAAATGCAATTCAGTGTTCTATAGCCTTTAGGAGTATGTGCATCTTGATGTTTTACTTTAAATAAGCTCCATCACTACAAAATATCATGCTTTTAAATTCGTTTTCATTTAGTTCCATTACCTTTTTCCTCAGAAATGTTTTCTGTCTCTCCATCTTGGACATTTGTTTGAAACACTATTCTCCCTTGTTTCCTAGTAAGAGCTAAAATTGTCTATTGTCTTCAGGGCATTGTAAGGTTGTTGTATTTGTAACAATAAACAGTGCAGTTGTTATACCTAGAGGGGGGAAATCTCCGTTGGTCTCCTGTCATTGAAGGAGCTCACAAGATGGAGTTTCTATTGGCCTCAGTGTTATCTATGTTCAGGAAACTCGATCCAGAATAGTTCATGGGGGCCCTTGATAGAGCTGGTTTCAGTGTCTGTTAGCACCACAGGGAAGCTGGGCACTGGGTGACTGGTTCAATGCTGGTCTGGTAGCTCTGCAGGTTTTGTAGGTCTGCAGCTGAGCCCACCTGAACCCAGGCACTAAGCTTACACTAAGTATGTGGCTCTGAATTCCCAGAGAGCTGGGTCTGTATTGGGGGGTGGATGAGGGTGGGAGCTGGCCACACCTCTGGTCACCAGAGGGCATGAGGGAAAAGAAGAAATCACACCCTTCCCAACACCCCTGCAAATCCACAATGCCAAAACTGTTCACAAGATGGTTGAGACGCATCTGGCCTGCTGTTCACCAGTCAGTCTCTCATCCCAGCAAGCACTCCATCCACCTCTAGAACCTTCTGAAGTTCAGGGTGCCAGAATTCTCATCTGTATCTGTTTGATTTGGTCTCTCGCACCTTTGTTGTACAGTGTGTCTGCCTAGTCTGCCATCTTGCCAGAAGTCCCCTCTGCATTTTTTTTTTGTTTGTTTGTTTTTTAATAATTTTGGGTTTTGTTCCACATTTTCTCCCACTCTATTCAAAAATTGAAGATCCCTTTAGGGCATTTAATAGTGGTAGCCAAGCACCACCTACTTCTTCTGGTTTTAGAGTCACGGAGACTGAAGTTCACATGTTCCACTAGTCCATTGGACTAATTGATTCTAAACGTCTTCAATTCTTATCACTCAGGACCATACTCTCAGGGGACTCCATGGTAAACTGGCATAACATAGTCCACAAAGACAATGTTATACATCGTGCTTGGGTGAGTAGCATCTGGGATCTTGAAAGCTCATGAGAAGCTGTCTAATGTTCAGCTATTGGTCTCTTCATGTATGGAAGAAAGAAGAGTGGGTTTTCTATTCTTTGTTTTGCATTTGGGCCAAAAGAGCCTCTGAGTATTTTATTATTTTTAAAATGTTTTTAAAATCTGATTCAAATTTGGCAACAAAGAAGGTATCTTTTCTTTTATTTAGCTTTTTATTGTGAATTGAGTGAGGGTTAACAGAAAAGATCATTGGCTTTACCCTCAACCAATCATGTGTTTTGCTTCGTCTCAGTGATTACAATCCCTACTCTGAAACAACAGTTATCCTGCTTCCTCTCTGTACCTTCCCTTTTACATCACATTTTTCACAAATCGGCAAAGCAAAAATATTGACATACACATATAAAACAAAAAATATATATCCATTTAAATGTCCATAGGGCAAATTTTGCAGGCCTGCCTTCTGCTCACAGCCACACAGCCTTTCTCAGTCCATGATATCTCCATGCCATCGCCTCTGCCATCACCGCTCTCCTAGGAAGAATCTCATGCTCCTTTCATGCTCTTGCTTCTGATGGTCCCGGGATCATCATTTCCTGAAATGAAAGTTTAATCTCCCCTCTCTTTTAGTTACACATCTTCTTCAATTACAATTGTGACTATCACGATTAATCCTAACAGTTACTTACAATTGGATCATAAAATCTTATCACCGTTATCTCCATCCCCTTTCACCAGATCCATCTGGAAAAGAGTAAAACTATTCAGTGGGGGTTCTAGCTTACACTTCTTGTTCTGAAATTAAGCACATTCATGAAAGCTTGTAAGCCAGCTATGTCAAGCCTTTATGTTGTTGTTGTTAGGTGCCATCGAGTTGGTACCGACTCATAGTGACCCTATGTACAATAGAACGAAACACTGCCTGATCCTGGGCCAACCTCATGATGGTTGCCACGATTGGACCCATTGATGCTGCCACTTTGCCAATACATCTCGTTTGGGGTCTTCCTCTTTCTCTCTGACCCTCCACATTACCAAATATGACATCCTTCTCCAGCAACTGGTCCCTTCTGACAATATGTCTGAAGTATGAGAGATGAAGTTTGGCCACCCTGGCCTCCAAGGAAC
>NW_006411125.1:0-739 GCF_000296735.1 Chrysochloris asiatica
TGTATTGCAGAGGCTCTGCAGGAAGCTTCCTTCACTGGGCACGTTGTAGCCCCATTTTAGGTATTCCAATCAGTTATAGGCAGAAGACGGACTTATAAGATTTCTATGGTGATATTTCTGGCTATTCTTTCTCTCTCTCCAGTGTCTATTTTATAATATAATGTAAGTAAAACCAATCTTCAAAAGACAGCCAAGCATCTTAACATTATTCTCCCCCTTTCCCCATTCCAACCATTTCTCAATCTCTGTATCCCAGAGCCCTGTTGTTCCAAGGTTGTGCATACAACATTATTTACTTCTGCCCCACTTAGCCCATGCAAACCTGCCAAATTGTTCTCCCATCTGCTTTATTCTTCTATTCCCCTCTCCCTTCTCAGATATTGCCCCCTCCCCAGCACCCAAACTATTCTGTGTCTATTCCCTGCCCTGTGCTCCACCTTTCCCTGCCTCCCCTTTCTATAACCCCACATCTCTGCAACCAGTGAAGAATCCACCCCCCTTTAGTATGGGTTCTTTTCCTTAGTCTTTTGCAGTAGTGGTCCTATGCAGTATTTCTTCTTTTGTGTCTGACTAATTTCACTCAACACAATGTCCTCAAGGTTCATCCATGTCATGTGGTGGCTTGAAGCTTCCTTGTTATTTTTCAGGGTAGTATAGTATTCTATTGTGTGTATGCACCACAGTTTGCTTATCCATTCTTCTGTTGATGGGCACTTTGGCTGTCTCCATCTTTTTGCTA
>NW_006411125.1:5019-6554 GCF_000296735.1 Chrysochloris asiatica
CAACCATGTCTCAGTTCCTGTATCCCAGAGCCCTGTTTTCCAAGGTTGTGCATACATCATTATTTACCTCTGTCTTACTTAGCCCATGCAAACCTGCCTAATTGTTTTGCCATCCGCCTTGTTTTTCTATTTCCCTCCTCTTTCCTGTGCATTGGCCCCCTCCCAAGCACCCAAACTATCATGTGCATATTCCCTACCCTGTGCTCCACTATCCTGTGTCTATTCCTTACCATCCTCTCCCTCCCCTCCACCATCTTCTCCCTCCCCTCATTCAACCCCATAAACCCCGTTAACGAACAACAATTTTTTTTTCTCCCTTTGAGTGTGGGTACTTTTTCTTTATCTTTTACAATAATGGTCCTATGCCATAGTTCTCCTTTTGTGACTGAATGATTTCACTCAACATAACGTCCTCAAGGTTCATTCATGTTATGCGGTGGCTTGCAACTTGCTTGTTATTCTTCAGGGTAGCATAATTTTCCATTGTGTGTATACCAAAGTTTGTTTACCCATTCTTCCATTGATGGACACTTGGGCTGTCTCCAACTTTTTGGTATTGTAAATAGGGTTGCTATGAACATTGGTGTGCATATATCTACTCGTGTCATGACTCGAATTTCTTGTGGATAAATGCCAAGTAATTGCTGGATTATAAGGTATTTCTATTTCCAACCTTCTGAGGAAGCACCATATTGTTTCCCAGAGTAGTTTGATCATTTTGCAATCCCACCAGCAATGTAGGATGGTCCCAGTCTCTCCACATCTTGCCAACAATCATTGTCCTATACTTTTTTGACCTTTACTATTATTGCTGGTGTGAGATGATATCCCATTGTTGTTTTGATGTGCATCTCTCTAATAGCTAGTGATCGTGAACATTTCTTCATATGTTTGTTGGCTGTCTGGATCACCTGCTTGGTGAAGTGTCTATTCATGTCCTGTGCCCTTTTTTAAATTGGGCTATTTGTCCTTTTCTTGTAGATGTGTTGTAGGTTACTACATATTTTATAAATTAGTTCCTTGTCTGATGTGTCATTGCAAAATATTTTTTCCCAAACGAGCCACAACACAAGAAGATATATGCGCACCAATGTTCATAGCAGCATTATTTACAATAGCAAAAAGATGGAGACAGCCAAAGTGCCCATCAACTGAAGAATGGTTAAACAAACTGTGGTACGTACATACAATAGAATATTTTGCTACCTTGAAGAATGACAAGGAAGCAGCAAGCCACCACATAACATGGATGAACCTTGAGGACATTATGCTAAGTGAAATTAGTCAGTCACAAAAAGAGAAATGCTGCATAGGACCACTACTGTAAAAAACTAAGAAAAAGAAACCATACTAAAGGGGGATAGGGGGAATTCTTTGTTGATTGCTAGGAAGTTGGTGGAGGGTGAGGGAAGGGGGGAAGGTGGAGCACAGGGCAGGGATTAGACCCAGGAAAGTTTGAGTGCTGGGGAGGGGGACAATATACGAGGAGGGAGATGGGAATGGAAGAACAAAGCAGATGGGAGAACAATTAGGCA
>NW_006411125.1:8518-10580 GCF_000296735.1 Chrysochloris asiatica
CTTTGGAATGGGCACAAATACAGATCTCTTCCAATCAGTTGGCCAGATAGTTGTCTTCCAAATTTCTTGGCATAGATGAGTGAGTTCCTCCTGTGCTGCCATACTGTCTGGAAAGATTTCTATTTTGATTCCATCAATTCCTGGTGCCTTGTTCTTTGCCAATTCCTTCAACACACCTTGGACTTCCTCCTTTGGTCTCATTAGCTCTTGATCATATGCTACCTCTTGAAACTTTTGAACATTAACCATTTCCTTTTGGTACAGTGACTCTGTGTATTCCTTCCATCTTCTCTTCATGCTTTCTGCATCATTCAATAATTTGGCCAGAGAATCCTTTAATAAATGAAAGTTGCTGCTTGAATTTTTTCTTCAGTTCCCCCAGCTTGAGAAATGCTGAGTGTGTTCTTCCTTTTTGATTTTCTGACTCCAGATCTTTATACAGAAAAGTTGTGGGATGACACCAAGAACACCATATAGGAAGAAAGCAAAAAGTCATTATGAAGACAAGAAAGAAAGAAAAGGTCAAAATGGGTGACAGAAGAGACATTGAAACTTGCTCTCCAGTGTAGAGATGCCAATGCAAATGGAAGAAATGAGGAGGTCCAAGAGCAGAACGGAAAATTTCAAAAGTCAGCTCTAGAAAATAAGAACACTCTCACCTATCACTAATTACAGTCTTCTTGGTATTTCACTGTGAGAATAATCCAATATCTTCTGTCATGATGAAACTGTCTTGAGGCACATCTTGTCCTTCATATTATGGTTATCAAACTGTCCTTCAATATGCCACACATCATTTCTAAGGTAGTAAGGTGGGTTCTCTAAAATGAGGTCCAGTAACATTTTGGCTTTATTTCTTTTTACAAGTAAGCTAAAGGAGCGATAGTATAGTGGATTATGAGCTGGATTTGTAACTACAATGTTAGCTGTTTCAGTGTAACAGATTGTTCTTGGGAGAAAGATGAGGTTTTCTGCTTCTGTAAAAATTTACAGCCTTGGACCTTATACAAGGTCTCTATGAATTAGAACTGACTCAGTGGCATGCAACCACTGCCAACCACCACCACTAAACTAAATGCTCATCATCTTCACTGACAAGAAACTTAGATTACTCAAATTATGCTTTAACTTGGATACCTGTTGGATGACCTCAGAATTAATGTTTGCACAATGATACCTTGAACAGTTTAAGGGTGGGACTAAATAACATTGATAACTCCACAGTTCTCACAATGTATCACAGTCTGGGCAGAAATATGCATACCTTTGCTTTGTCTAACAGTAACTAAATTATTCACTCTTAAAAGAAATATAAAGGCATTTTGTCATCCATGCATCAGGATTTTTTTCCCCCTGAACTACCAAGCCATCTTACAAAGATTTCCAAGAACTTGTGCCATATCAAATGTATGGTTTCCTGTCATTGCTATGAACATTGAAGGGTTCAGTGCAGACAATTATTAAGTATGTCTCTTTTAGCCATTTTTTTGTAATTCCCAAGAAATGACTTTTATTGATGTGTTATATAAAAAAATATGACATTGAGTATGTATCATCACAAGTTTGAGTCCATGTCAAGAAAGTTTTTTTATGCATTAGAGACTAATGTCCAAAGACCAGAATAGTTGTGACATGACATCAATAACATCATATAACAAGAAAGCAAAATGTCATTAAGAAGACAAGAGAAAAAGGAAAGCTCAAAATGATTGTTACAAGAGACTGAAACTTGCTCTTGAATATAGAAAAGCTAAAACAACTAGAAGAAATGGTGAAATAGAAGAGCAGAACAGAAAATGTCAAAGGGCAGCTTGAGTAGACAAAGTATTATAATGAAATGTGCCAATATCTGGTGTTTGAAAACCAAAAGGGAGGAACACTATCAACATTTCAAGAAAAAATTCAAACCTTAACTTACAATAATTAAAGATTTTATGGAACTAATATTGAATAAAGTAAGAAGCATAATAAAAAAGATGGAAGTCATATACAAAGTCACTGTACTAAAAAGGATTGACTGACATTCAAACATTTTAGAGTAAGCATCTGATCAAGAACTGAT
>NW_006411125.1:11190-14080 GCF_000296735.1 Chrysochloris asiatica
AGTAAATAATCAGAGACAGTGGATTATATTTGGAAGAATGTGGCATTAAGATTGAAGGAAAAATCATTAACAACCTGCTGTATTCAGATGACAGAACATTGTTTGCTGGATGCAAAGAATAGAACTTATTGAAGAATATCAACGACCATAGCCTTCAGTATGAATTTTACTTCAATGTAAATTCAACAAAAATCCTCACAACTGGATCCATAACTAATGTGATAATTGGAGAGATGGTTAAAGTTGTCAGACTTCATTGTACTTGGATCCACAATCAGTGCTCAGGGAATCAGCAGTCAAGAAATCAAGTGACTGTATTAGAAATATATGCTCCAAGGGACTTCATTCAAGTGTTACAGATTAAATATTCCCCCATTTATGTTGCAAAACTTCTACCTTTATAGTTGTCACAATCACAATTAGTCATGATAACAATTGAGTAATAACAATTACTCATTACTTAATCATAAAAGTCTAATTCCCATCTCCATTAACCAGACCCGACTAAACAAGAAAAACTGTTTAGTCAGGATACTACCTTCTCCCGCATACTCTGAAACTAAACTCTCTCTTGAAAACGTGAAAACCAGTCACTTCATGCCTTTATAGACTTCTGCAGTTTCTAAATTGCCCGGCCCTATCAAACCTCTGCATAGAGGAGATAGGTTTGATCTTTGATGTGAAGACTCCTTCCCTCTCAGTTGGTATTTGAGCTACTACATCCATAAGTATTGGTCAAGTTCATAACAATTTATACTTGCATCCTTTCTCATATTTCTTTATTTTCCTCTAGTCAAACTCTGATGATCAAGCCATTGAAGCCAAATCAAATGGATACTATCTATAAGTTTGGGCATTCTTGTGCTCCTCCACTCAGTTCATATCAGCTGGATGTTTCACTCTTGGTTCTAGACTTCTGAGGCTATGTTCTTGACCATTGGCTTAGGAGTCCCCAGGTCCACCATGCTTTGGACCAACCTGCCCTTCCTCTTCTCACTCACATCCCCATGTCGACAGAGTCTATAGAACATGTTCACAATCAGCACATATCTTCATTTCTGCATTTCTTCCACTTTCAATCACCAGTAGACCAACATGGTCACCAGCAAGTTGACATGCCTACTCATTGTTCCCTTTGAGTTTCAGTCTTTCAGGGGGGTTGTCCTGGAAGGATTTGATTGATTCTGTTCCTTTAGGAATATCTGCTTGTCCTTTCAAGTGGGAACATCCAACCTCAGAAGGTTCAGGATGGGGCTCAGGATTCCACATAAAGTTCTATACTCTACAAAGACTCCACAATAAGCCTATGTCACTAGACTAGTTCTAGAACCCTGTTTAAGCATTCCAATCCATTATAGTGAGAAGACAGGCTTACAAGCTTTCTGTAATTATGTTTTCTGATATTCCTTACTATCTCAATCAAGTGTCTAATTTACAATAGTAGGCAAGGGAGACCAATATTCATAAGACTGTCAAATGTCTTGACATTATTTCTCCTTTTACCTATTCTGACTATGCTTTGATCTTTTTATCACACAGGCCTGTTGTTGCAAGTTTGATCATATATCACTATTTTCTTCTGTTGCATTTAGCACATACAAACCTGTTTCAGGCTCTCCCTATCTACCTTGTTCTTCCTTACCCCTACCCATTCTTCTATATTGCCCACCCCAGCACCTGACCTATGATGTGTCTATCTTCTACCCTATGCTCTACTGTCCCCTCCCTCCCACACCTGGTAACCAAAATTGTTTTTCACTTTGTTGTTGCTGTTATGTGCTGGGAGCCATTCTGCTTCTGCTGTTTGACACAGTCCCAGCAAAAGAAAACATCAGCAAAGCAGATGATTCTCTGGGAAGACACTCTTTATCTTTCCCTTTTAGAATGATTCTGTTTCACTTGTGGGAAAATTGTACTGCCATATTCACAGCTTTTACTGTGAGCTCTGAGGAGCTTAGGAAAAAAAAAAAACAGTCTCGCAACAATTGTTTCAGCTTCACTGAATTAGATTAAAAGGAAATTGTATGAGCTACTCCCTCTCACAGAAAACCTGAGTACAAAGCAGCTGCATTTTTGAGATCACAGAAGCAGATAAAAAGCTAAAGTGAAGCTGATGGACCCCTATAGACCTCACCTAACTCAATTACCAGCCAGAATTCACAAACCCCCTGCTACTACATACAGGCACCTACAAAATTGGGCACAGAATGGCGAACATAAATGAAAAGTGGTCAAAACTTAATAATCTACCTTTCCTGCAGCAATTAACCAACTTGGGCCTTTTAACATGCCTCATGGCCCCAAAAGAAAGAAACATAGGAACACTGTGGTTAAGCAATCTCATGAATACTTTAGAAAAACAAAATAATTAAATAGATGTTAGTAATGCTTTTGCTATAGAAAATAATAGTACTTTATGTAGGATAGAAGATTGATAATTAGCTAGTAGAAACAATAAGGTAGCATAGGCATTGATGATTGCTAGAAACTTATATTAGTAAGAGGATGTAATCAGGGGTCTGGGAGGTGGAAATGATTTGTGTAAGGTTTAACTTGATATTTTAGTGGGAATAAGAAGAAACAATTTATCACTTATGTAGAAGAGGAGATGACGTCAGAAGAAAAATGCTTAATGGTTAGAAAATGAACAGGATGTTTGAAAGGTCAGGTGGGACATCAAAGAAACATTTTTGCTAAGGTTTTATAATCACAGAGTGAAAGAATGTTATGATTAAAAATGTGTAATAATTCAAGGGAAAAATCAAGGTATCAAATCATTATGCATTTTGTAATTTTAAGTATAAATAAAGACTTGCTGAGCCAGGGCAAAATGAAAGCTCCATCAGCCAACTAAGCGGAGACTCCTCTACTACTTTCACTTTTGCCGATT
>NW_006411126.1:0-965 GCF_000296735.1 Chrysochloris asiatica
TAACAGAAATACAGTGAAGTAGAAATGTGATTCATCACATTCCATTAGGTAGTGATTCTCCTTAGAAAATTATACTGAAATTATAGAAACAGGTCACATGTTCCCAAGACCTGTGCTTAGGTGTTATGTATAAGCAGGATTTCTGGGGGAAGCATGAAGAAAATGTGTGAACCAAGTATCTGTGAAGGTATTATACGAATGAGACAGAGAATGAGAGATCACAGCAGTTGTTGTAAATGAAAGAACACGGTGAGAGGAAGAAAGGATTTCTGGGAGGTCTCCTTTGTAAATTCCTTTTGCCTAACAGTGTAGAGAAAACCACAGAACAAGATCTCTCTATTGTTTCTCAAGACTTCTTAAATTAAACCACTGTTTAATTGAATGAAAAACTGCACTGAACATGGGCCATAAGGGTGCCAGTTACATTTCTACATTCAGGGTACATATATGTATTATTTAATCCCAGCCACAAATCTTTTCACTAGACTGAAATACCCTGGTATTTAAATATCCTGATAAGGACGACATTGGTAGTTCAAGGTTCTAAAGTGGGCTTCTCCCATTTCATCCTCACTCTCTCCCATCCTTGTGGGTGCCTGCTTTGCCTTGTGATTGAGGCCTAGTAAATGACCTTAAACTTGGCTCACACTGTACATGTTTCCACAAGTCCCGGACTCCAGAAAAGTGGCCACAGGTTTTCTGAGTTCTATGATGTTCTTCTCAGACTTCTGAGTACAGCCTCTTAGAATATCTTTTTTCCCCTTAAGATTAACTAACAAATGTTCACTCTAAAACACTCAAACATTATAGAAAAGCACACTTGGCAAAATCACACCAGCCCGTCACACTTTCTGAAGTAGCCAATTTAATGTCTATCTTTATAGAAATGTTTCTACATATATACATCCAAGTAAACCAAACCAAACCTGCCATCACTCGATTCCAACTCACATTGCTGTTGTTAA
>NW_006411126.1:1358-2255 GCF_000296735.1 Chrysochloris asiatica
AGCTACAAGGGAAAAAAAAGCTGTAAAACTAAAGAATTGAAATGTATTTATGCAGGAATAGCTGATTAATGGTATAGAATAGAGTCTGACACAGATGGTATTTCTAGTCAGTACAGAAAATATAAAATAGTCATTGAAAGGCTTTGTGCAAATTGATAAAAATTAAATTCTTGCCCCACAGAAACAATGAACTATTAATAAAAAATTCTGGGCAGAAGTTGGGTATTTCTATCAAGGGCCATAAAGTAAAATTTATTCCAATACTTAACAATAGATAATACTAGGTGATTCTAGCTTATTCAATTTCCTCAGCTTTTCCTTCCCACAAGTTAAGATAATGCATCACTCTGCAAGTGAAGGAAGCTAAAAGCAGAAATTCTACTGTATTATCAGCATTGTAGTTTTCTATGCTGTAGAAAACCATTTCAATTATTGATCAGCTGAGACATTGTTCCCTGTCTTAGGCTGAGTTTTCTAAAGCAGCAAAACCAGTGAAACATATATATGTATATATAAAAAGAGAAGTTTATTATCAGTGAAATGGTATACAATTGCAGAGTCCCTGGTCACAGCGGAAGGGAAAGCGAGAGCCTTTTCCATGTGTCCATTGGGAGTGGGCCACACCCTCAAAGAAGAATCCCTTCAATTGATTGGCTGTCATAGCCATTCTTCAGAGAGTTAACTATGCCTTAATATGCTTTAGTACAATTTAACTGCTAAACCTTGGGAATCCAGGCCTCGTCAAGTTGCTATATAACCCTAACTATTAGATCCAGTAAAATGAGATGTTTAGCAAACATTCTCCTTGTAGACACAACATTGATGCCCCAAACGGCCTTGCCACACTTCCTGTTGCCTGAATCCATTTTCAATCCCCTCCTGTTATGTGGACTAGAA
>NW_006411126.1:3435-4537 GCF_000296735.1 Chrysochloris asiatica
GTCAGCAGTTCGAAACTACCAGCCGTTCTGCGGGAGAAAGATGAGGCTTTCTGCTCCCAGAAAGATTTATAGCCTTGGAAACCCTGTACAGGGTCACTGAGTCGGAACCAACTCCACGGTGCTTAACAACAAACCTCTGGCCAGCAGCTGGGTATACTTAAATTTAATGTCCACTGATGTCCCTCTCAGGTGAAGATGAACTAATCCTGAGCAGGGATGCTAACAAAATCCATTAGCCAGGTCTAGCTCAGCATATTTGTCAGGTCTCTATTAACAGTATTTAACAGAGATGTTACATTTGTGCCTGGTTTTATTACTAACAGCTGAAATCCTTTTGTAGCAAATCTACCATTGGAATGTGTTCTGTCAAAGGGAATGGCCTTGAAATTACCCAGTGTTTTCTAAACTAAGGGTGCATCTGCTCTTATATTAGCCAAATTCAGAACTTGTTTATTCGTTTTAGAACAATGTATTGTGACCTTCAACACGGAGTCTCTAGCCCTCTGTAGGGTTCTGACTTGTGGGTGACCTTAGCTCTCACTCCCTACTCTCTAGGGACTAGCAGGATCCACTCTAAGCCAGGGGCTTTTCCTTAAGTGTGGGTCTGCAGCTGTTGTTTTTTTAACTTTCTCTTCCTTCTCCCAAGTCCTCTCAGCTTTGCTCTGGCTGGCTATTCTCAGCTGCCCCCTGGAGGTGCATGCTGTGATGGCCAGTTTCCTCTGATATCTGCCCATTCGCTTAATTCATGGAGGTGATTAGCCCCTCTTCTTTTAACTGTTGATGACAAAACTCAACAGGAACAAAGCCAACTTATGATAATAATCCCCTCAAAAGTGAAAATTCAGTAAAAAAAAGTAAAGCCAATTCAAGTAAGTTAAAAAAAAAAAACTTTGTAGACAGAAATGTTTAAAGATCAACATGAATTTCTAACACAATTCTAGATATACCACATAATATTTTGAAATAATATTCCCTGTAAATTAAATCATGACTCTCAGTTAAACCCACTGACCTTTGTGCTGTTAGAGTTAAAAGACACAAAGATGTGACCAAGTTGAATAACCAAAAATTTAGACTAATAAAATTATGGCATTATACTATG
>NW_006411126.1:6107-7848 GCF_000296735.1 Chrysochloris asiatica
CTCTTTTTCTATAAAGCACTGTTTAAGTGAACTGGCCATTTAAAAGAAACAGAAAGCAGCTAAACTACAAATTATGGTGGTGGTGGTTATGTGCCGCGGAGTCGGCTCTGACTCATAGTGACCCTGTACAGGATTTCTGAGGCTGTCAATCTTTATGGGAGCAGAAAGCCTCATCTTTCTCCCGCGGAACAGCTGGTAGTGTCGAACTGCTGACCAGCTTGCTGCTTGCAGCCCGATTCATAACCACTATGCTATCAGAGCTCCTTGAAAGTTCGGCGGTTCAAGCTCACCAGCTGCTCCTTGGGAACGCTATATAGGGTTGCTATGGGTCACTAAACAACAAACTACAAATTCATCCTAAGTAAATTTAAGGACAAATAAGATAAAGCTGGTTTAGGTTTCCCCTGACGATCTTCTATGTTGCAAGAGTATAAAGTTCTCAAAACAGAACAAAAGTATACAAAATTAACAACATTATTTTCAACCTTTTATTATCTGTCACATTCTGACATAACCAGACATTCCATTTAAAAACAAAACTACTTTAATTTTCCTTCTTAAGTTAATCTCTTTTATCTTTCTATTTAACTCTTGGTCCACTTGTTTTTATTTTTTTTTAAATTTCTTTTACACTCTGAATTCCTAGCTTTACTCAAAATTACCTTTTTCTTAGATAAAACACATCTTGTTATATGTAGTATGTTGTTGTTAAGTGCTGTTAAGTCGGTGGCTACTCAGAGACCTTGTATAGGGTTTCCAAGGAATGGCTCATGAGTTTAAACCACTGACCTTGTGATTCAAACTAACCTTGATGTCTAGTGCTTTATCCTACTTGAAAAGATCTTCATTTTAGCGTAGTGGTTATGAATCAGGCTGTGAACCGCAAGGTCAGCAGTTTGAAACTACCAGCTGCTCCGCAGGAGAAAGATGAGGCGTTCTGCTCCCATAAAGATTAAAAGCCTCGGAAACCCTGTGCAGGGTCACTATGAGTCGGAACCAACTCCACGGCACATAAGAACAACATAAACACAAATACCTTTGTTAAAATGAATACACTTCATTTACAAATCAATTCAGACTTTTTAACTTCTAAGCACTTGTTGTTGTGTTGTGAAGTGCCTTGGAGCCTGTTACAACCCATAGCTAGCCTGTATAGGGTTTACAAGGAGCAGCTGGTAAGCTTAAACCACTGACATGGCAGTTCAAAAGGCTTTGCAGTCTGACACATTAACCCACACCACACCAGTACTCCTAAGCACTTGTTAGGGGGCATCGAGTCAGTACTGACTCATAGCCACCCTATGCACAACAGAACAAAACACTGCCTGATTCTGGGCCAACAGTACAATTGTTGCCACACTTGAGCCTATTGATGCTGCAACTTTGCCAATCCATCTCACTGGGGGCCTTCCTCTTTTTCTCTGACCCTCCACCGAACCAAACATGATATCCTCCAGCAACTGGTTCCTCCTGACAATATGTCCAAAGTATGAGAGACGAAGTTTGGCCATCTTGGCCTCCAAGGAGCACTCTGGTTGCACTTTTTCCAACACAGATCTGTTGGTTCTTTTGGCAGCCCATGCACTTTCAATATTCTCCTCCAACACCATAACTCAAAGGCAGCAATTCTTCTACGGTCTCCCTTATTCACTGTCCAGCTTTCGCATGCATATGAGGTTATTGAAAATACCATGGCTTGGGTCAGGCGCACCTTAGTCCTCAAGCTGACATCTTTGCTCTT
>NW_006411126.1:8793-11618 GCF_000296735.1 Chrysochloris asiatica
AAACCCTATGCAGGGTTGTTATGGGTCAGAACTGACTCAACAGGCAAAACAAAAACAAAAACCAGAATCAGAACCAAAGTAACTGCCTGCTGGATCGTAGTGCAGCCAAATCTGATTACACAGCATCTTGACTTTTCCTTTTTCTCTAACTCACTACAAGCGCTTCCTACAAGTACTCCTGTAGCCTTTGGTAAACTGCTGTCTTCTCTGCTGAGGTTGGAAAGCAGAGTCCAGCCTGGGTGCATTCTTGCACTGCCTTATGAAAACTTCTAGGCCCTTGGCTTCTATAGACCAGCTCTTTCTAGGAGTTACCCTTCAGGCCAATTTACGATCTCAGAACTCCCTGTCTGAAAAGACTATATTCATACAGAAGCAGGTCTTCACACTGGCTACAGTTTAGAACAAAAGTCTCAGGAGTCAGGAAAGCCTTGAAGAAGATCAAAAGAATCAGGAAAGCCTTACAATAGAAAAGAAAATTTCTGGGCCAATTCTTTGGTACCCACCAGACCATTGTCTCTGGGCTGCCCTGCCAGATTCACTCCCCAGTTTCCTACAGGACTTCTATCTGTTCTTGAACCTCACAGGACTTATCATGCACTAAGCCCATCAGAGGTGCCTCCTTTTCTGTTTCCTGTTAGTTCCAGTCCATGAGAAGCCAGGGAGCCTGAGACCTCCAAAATGTGGGAGGGGTGACCCTTCTCTCTTTCCCTAGTCTCTCCAGGACCAGGTACCCAGAGGATGGAACCAGGGCAGGGACCCATATCTGGACACCAAAATTGTCAGCACCAAAGTTTGGGTCTGATGCCCTGGAGCAATTGAGTCCAATTCACAAACATTTCAGATTCACAAAGAAAAATAAATGGCTTCATTATCAGGAAGCCAGCCCCCCTGGGCCATTCCAAATAAAGAGGCATGGAGTCTATTAAAATAGCTTTTGCAAGCAATATTTACACATGCAGGTGGGCTATAATCTTTATCATTCTAGCATTTGCAAGAGTTTACAAGGTGATCAGATTTCCTGATAAACGTATTAAAAGGGTTAACACTCCTAGAGCCTGTTTATCAATGGTGATGGTGAGGGAGGGTGGGGTTGTTATATCTTCTCAGAAGCCAAGCAAAGAAAGACCAGACTTCAAGCCTAGGGACCATTAACATTATCAGCAAAGGATGTAGTGGGAGATGTCTCAGGCAGTGCTCAGTTCTTTTGTTAAGTTTTCAAAATGACTATATTCATTCTCTCAAGTCCAAGTCACAGTCTGTACTACTGCACCCTAAGCATCCACTCTCCCCAACTAAGATTTTCCTTCCTGGGAAGATCCCTCTAGACTTGCTTTCAGCTGACTGCTCTTGGAAAAGAACTCATAAATGATTTCATACCAAGCAATTTGCTTTGTTGTTAAGTGACATCCAGTTGATTCAAACTCATAGTGACCCTGTGCAGGGTTTCTTTGGGAAACAGAAAGCCCCATTTTTTTCCCCACAGAGCAGTTGGTGGGCTCCAACTGCTGACTTTGTGGTCCACAGTCCAGTGCTTGTCCTACAGTGCCACCACACTTCCCATGAAGCTTGGCAATGGCATATAAACTGCCTGTTATGCCCATCATCAAATTATTATTTATATTACAATTGGACCATATTGTGTTAGATTATGGATCAGGTTAATGGAGAAGGTGTTGGGAAAACAAAGGATTTTTTTTCCATTTGTTGCTCTCTCTCCAGTTCCTGCTATTTTACTGCTCTACCAATGAAGCATTAATCACACAGAGCACTGGGCAGGAACTCAATGGGTTGAGATGAATGCTGCTCTTCAACGAACGCTTCACTTTTTGCATTGGCCTCATTCCCTCTTAAGTGAGGAATTAGATTAATGTTTTACTTTTGCAAGGTGACTGGAGGGAGGAAAGGCACAAAAGCCTCAATATTATTTAAAACAGAAATTCTGTCAAAAATCTATGGCTAGAGAGATTTGGATTGGATATGGTCCAAGTGTTAAGCCAAGAACTCATTGCTTCTGCCCCACTCCTAAGCCTGGCCTCACGCTGCTTGTCCCTGGAGTTTCAGGAAATTTCCTGGTACATGTGAGCTGCAGACCTTAGTATACCACTAGCTAATGCTGGTGACCAGCTCTCTTTGGTAGTTAAAGTTATTTGTTTTACTTTGGCTTATCCTAGAATATGTACGTTTTGTTGTTATTAAATGCTTACCAGTCAATTCCAACTCACAGCAACACAGTACAAGGTTTTGAGGAGCAGTTGGTGAGTCTGAATTCTGATCTTGCGGTTCACACTAACTTTATGGTCCAGTGCTTATCCTATAGCGACACACCAGGACTCCTGAATATGTATAAGGATGATTGTTGTTGTTAGGTGCTACCTAGTAAGTCCCAACGTCACAACTGTTGCCACATTTGAGTCTACCATTGCTGCCACCGTGCCAATCCATCTTGTTGGGGGTTGAAAAAAAATCCTCTTTTTCTTCGACCTTCCACCTTACGAAACACCTTCCTTCTCCAGGGACTAGTTCCTTCTGATATCATGTTCAAAGCATGAAAGATGAAGTCTGGCCATCCAGGCTTCCAGGGAGCATTCTGGCTGCACTTCTTCAAACTCAGATAGGTTTGTCCTTTTGGCAGTCCATGGTATTTTACTATTCTCCTCCAACATCATAGCTCAAATGCATCAATTCTTCTACAGTCTTTCTTATTCACTGTCCAACTTTGGCATCCATATGACACAATTGAAAATACCATGGCTTGCTTCAGGCTCACCTTAGTCTTCAAAGTGACATCTTTGCTCTTTAACACTTTAAAGAAATCTTGTGCAGCA
>NW_006411127.1:0-733 GCF_000296735.1 Chrysochloris asiatica
ACTACAGTATCACAAGTTACCCATCTGTATCTCCTTTCATCAGCTCCGCCCAGACAGATTGAATAGTACCTACTGGAGATTCTGTCTTCCGCCATACTCACTAGCACCAGCTTCCCTCTTGAAAAGCTTGTAAGCCAGTCACTTCTTGCCTTTGTAGTCCCCCCTTCCCTATTTGAGTATCCAATGTCCAAGCTGCCCTTCTTCGTCCACTCTGTGTGTGGTTGTGTGTGTGAATGTTTATTGCTGTGAAGACTTGTTCCCTCTTTTGAGTCGCTGCTCCATAGGTATAGGTCAAGTTCATCAGAATGTATCAGCTCATTCTTCCCCCCCCACCCCCTTCTTTCCTTTCCTGGTTGAGCTCCGATCATCCAGTCATCCAGTCCAGGTCACGTGGGTATCGTCTGCAAGTGTGGGCGCTCCTATGTATATGTCTCTCTCTTCCCTTCAGCAGGTAGCTCCACTCTCCTCTTCGAGTCCTCCATGGCCACGCCACTGACTCTGGGCCCAAGAGTCCCCAGGCCTCTTCACACTGCTTGCCAACCAAGTACCCATCGGGGTCCACAGAAGTCCACTGAACATTGTAGGGCTTAGCTTGCCACTTCATTGCTGTTTTTACCCCACTTGCCCCAATCGGTGATGTGTGTGGTCACCAGTCAGAGCATACATTTCCATTGAATCTTAGTTTTGGAAGGGGGTTTGCGTTGAAAGGACCTGGCCACTTGCCTTGATGTTT
>NW_006411127.1:1852-2665 GCF_000296735.1 Chrysochloris asiatica
TTTCACCAGCAATGCAAGAGTGTCCCAGTCTCTCCTCGTCCCCACCAGAATTTATTGTCTTCTACATTTTTCATCTAGGGCTGGGCCTCATTCAGGTGGTTTGGGCCTCAGGCTGGTGGTTTGGGCCTCCGACAGGCGGTTTGGACCTCAGGGGGCCTGGGTATCAGCAGCTGGGCATTGGACGGCTTGGGACTCAGTGGGCAGGTTGGGCGGAATGGACCTCGGGGGGCCTGTGCCTCGGGGACCTGGCTGAGGGCTGGTTGGGTCTCAGGGGCACTGGGCCTTGGCGACCGGGCTACGCGGCAGGGTGGGCCTCCGGGGCCCTGGGCCTCAGTGACCTGGCTACGTGGTGGGTTGGGCCTTGGGGGCCTTGGACCTCGGCAGTGACTGGGCTGTGGACCTCCTGAGCCGTGAGGCGGGTATGGGATTTGGGCCTTGTTTTGGCCTGGGCTTTTGTGACCACTCTGTGGGCGGGTTGGGCCTCAGGGCAGGCCTTGGCCTCAGTGGGAGAGTCTGGGCCTTGTGAGGGCCTTGGCCTCAGTGGGCGAGCCTGTGCCTTTGGAGTTCCTGAGGCTAGGCGGCTTGGCAGAGGTTTGGTCTAGGCTGTGGCAGTAGAGGTCTAGGGTCATGGCTGCAGGGGGGTAGTGTCCGCATTTGATGACATAAAAAATGCCTCTCTCAGTCTCTCCGTATCGTGGATACCCTGAATTTCCTGATATCAGTGCCAATATCCCTTCTATTTGTTCGACTTTCTTAGTTTATGCTTCCTTTTCTCTGGAAATGCAGCCTTCTAAGTGGGGTTGCTCTAGCCCT
>NW_006411127.1:4365-13218 GCF_000296735.1 Chrysochloris asiatica
TCCAACATGAATCTTAGGCCTTCTTCGGATTTTTTTAATCCTTTTTTGTATTTGTTCTTCTATCTTAGTAGTGTTGAGAGATTTATCTTCTAGCTCACTATTTCTAGCTTCTATCTCTTCAATTCTATTCCTTTGCCCTTTCAATGTATTGTCCATTTCTGATATTCTATTATTAATCTTTTAGACCTCTTTCTGTAAGTTTTGAACTGTTTCCAATGCTCTGTGTACCTTATTTGATTGTTCCTATAGCACTTTCCTAACTTCTTCCTTATTTTTCTCAACTGCATTGTATAGTGTTTTGATGCTTTTATAATCAATTTTAGGAATTCCTTCTCAGCATTTCCAAAGCCTGCCCATCTTCCAATATGGAGTGTAGGTCTCCTTCCTGGTCATTTGCCTCAGTCACTTTATCTCATTTCTGGACATGTACAGATATGGTCATCTGCTTCTGTTTGTTTTTTTTTTGTGTGTGTGTGGGGGGGCATCTTCAGGGGTTATCTGTGGCCTTAATACTCAGATGGGTATGTTTTGGTATTTTTTTGCTTTCTGAATGCCTCCAGGTAGATGTGATCAGGAAATGGGCTTTCCTTTTCACTCTTCTTCTTGAGAAATTTCAAGATGCCACTATTGGTCCTTTTGACGTAACTTAGGATTTAATTTTCCGCCTATTTCCTTTTTTTTCTGCTTGTCCCACTCCACAATCCCTGTTCAGGCTTTTTTTCTAGTTGTAAACAGTCAGGGCCGACTGTAACCGTTTGGTTTTAAGTGGAAACTCTCTCGTTAAATTTCAAGGAGATCTGTGCTCATGTGTAGTAGAACCCTCTGAGGGTGGGGCTGGGGTGCCCACTAGTTCAGGCACCCCTATTGTCACCAGAATGGAGGTGCACAGACATCAAGGGACCAATGAACAGATACCAAAAGAAAAGAATGTCCACACCTTTATCTCAGTGGTTTTGCCAGGCGTCTGCGACAACTCCGATCCTTCCCCCACTTGGTCTCACCCAAGATGGTGACTCCTGGAGCAGCCGAGCGTCTCAGACTAGAAAGCAATAGATTTCTTGCTTCTGCCACAAATTCCCCCAGCTGTGAGTCTTCCAACCTTTTAAGTATTCCTTTATATGTGGTTCAGAGATCTGGTACCATCCCCTGAGCCTGCTTGGTCGGGTATTCTGTGTTGTTGTTGGCGGAGCTCTTACTGCATGTCCACTCAATCCACCATCTTATTTGTTCCCCTATTGCCTTCTTGTTTGCATGGTTTCTGCTGAGAGATCTGAGCTTAATCTGACTTGCTTGCCTTTGTCTGTAACACTTCTATTTTCCCTAGCTGCTTTCAGAAGTGTCTACTTATCTTTGACTTTGGAGACTTTGATTAATCTACTTCTTGGTGATTTTCTTTTGGGTTCTATCCTTCCTGGAGCTCGTTGAGCTTCTTGAGTCTTTATCTTTTCACTTTTCAGATGTTAGAAAAATTTCTTCCTGCAGTTCTTCAACTCTTTCCTTTGTGGAGTTGTGTGATTCTTTTTGTTCTGGAATGCCAATAATTCTTCAGTTATTCCTCTTCATGTTGTCCAACATGAATCTTAGACCTTCTTTAGATTTTTTACATCCTTTTTTCTGTTTGCTCTTTCATCTTAGTGGTATTAACAGATATGTCTTCCAGCCCACTTGTTCTGCCTTCCATCTCTTCTATTCTACTCCTTTGCCTTTTCAGAGTATTTTCTGTTTCTGATATTCTGTTATTGATCATTTGGACCTCTTTCTGTAGGTTTTGAATTGTTTCCAATGCTGTATCTATCTTATTTGATTGTTCCTGTAGCGCTTTCCTGACTTCTTCCTTATTTTTCTCAACTCCACTGTAAAGTGTTTTGAAACATTTTATAATCATTTTTCTGAATTCCTTCTCAGATATTTACAAGACCTGCCCTCCTTCCAGATTGGAATCCAGGCCTACCTCAAGGTCCTTTGTGTCAGACATTTTATCTTTTTTCTGAACATGTGCTGATATGATCACCTGCTTTTGCTTCTTGGATATTTTTAGTGCTTATCTATGGCCTTAATACTTAATTTAGTATGTGTTTTGGTATTTTTTATGCTTTCTGATTGCTTCCAGGTAGTTGTGATCCAGATGTGGGCTTCCCTTTTCACTCATCTTATTGCTTAACTCACAGTAGCTTTCACAGGTGTTGTCTGCCTCCCTGGTATATGGCAGTTGGTATTGGTTCTTGCCTGGATTTTGGTGTTTTATACAGTGTGATTATAGGTTTACTATATGGCAGCAGTTGCTGACTCCTCTTGTGTAACATAGCAAGAGAAAGAGTCCTCCAAAAGCAGAAGGGGAGCATAAAACAGCAAAACAGCATTAGCAAAAAAATAAGAAAAAACAAAACCACAAAACAAAACTATCTGACAACTATAGTCTATAATCACAGAAAAGGGAGAGAAGAAAAAATAGTAATAAAGAAAAATTCTGTAGCCTAATATGAGTATAACTTTAATGTGCTCTCTTCATCTTCTTGCTTTCAAAGCTGTCTGAGATATTTCATTATGCCACTGTTGGTTGTTATGCTATACCTCAGGTATAATTTAATTTTTTGGCCTGTTTTGTTTTTAAACTCTCTTTCCCTCTCCACAGCCCTGTCCTAGCCTTTTGATATTAAAACAAAACAAACAAACAAAAAAGTTCTGGGAATGCTTTGGGCTGAGTATTTCTGTGCATGCATTGCACATAAACCCACCAATGGTAAGGTTGGGAAATTTCACTTGCTCAGCTAACTTTCCTAATCACCAGCATGGAGGTGCACAAACAGTGGGGGAACCAATGACAAGATACCAAAGGGAAAAAAAAAAATCAGGACAAAGCAAAACCAAAACAGTGTGCTGTCCACCCATTGCTCCAAGGTTCCTAAAGCATTTTCCGAGGTGTTTTTGCTCCCCCGCTTGGTCTTGCTGTTTGGTCTCACCCAAGATTTCAGCTCTGGGCCTCTGAGCCCAGTAGATTCAAAAGTATGCAATTTCTTATTTCAGATTCAAATTCTACTAGCTATAAGCCTCCAATCTTTTAAAATATTTCTTCGTCTGTGGTTCTGAGTTTTGGAGCTCTGTCTTGGATCTGCTTTGCCTGGTATTCTGTGGTATAGCTGATGGTGAACTTCAATGCACCTCCACCCTAGCTGAATGAAACACTACGTGATCTTGGGCCAATCTCACTATTGTTGCCATACTTGATTCCATCGATGCTGCTACTTGGCCAATCCATCCTATTGGGGATCTTTCTCTTTTTCTCTGACCTTCAACCTTACCTTCTCTAGTGAATGGTCCTACCTGACAATATGTCCGAAGTATGAAAGATGAAGTTTGGCCATCTTGGACTCCAAGGAGCACTCTGGCTGTACTTATTTCAAAATGGATCTGTTGGTTCTTTAGCAGCCTATGTACTTTCAATCTTCTCCTCCGACACCATAACTCAAATGCGTCAATTCTTCTACAGTCTTCCTTATTCACTGTACAGCTTTTGCATGCATATGAGGTTATTGAAAATACCATGGCTTGGGTCAAGCTCACCTTTGTCTTCAAGCTGAAATCTTTGCTTTTCAACACTTTAAAAAGGTCTTGTGCAGCAGATTTGCCTAATGAAATACGTCGTTTGATTTCTTGACTGCTGCTTACATGAGTATTGATAGTTGATCCAAGAAGAATGAAGTCCTTGACAACTTCAATCTTTTCTCCATTGATAAGAATGTTGTTTATTGATCCAGTGCTGAGGATTGTTGTTTTCTTTACATTGAGATGCAATCCATGCTGAAAGCTGTGCTCTTTGATCTTCATCAGTAAATGTTTTAAGTCCTCTTCACTTTCAGCAAGCAAGGTTGTATTATCTGCATGTCACAGGTTGCTAATGAGTCTTCCTCCAATCCTGATGCCATGTTTTTCTTCATATAACCCAGCTTCTTGGATTATTTGCTCAGCATACAGGCTGAATAAGTATGGTTGAAGAATACAACCTTATCACACACCTTTCTTAATTTTAAAACCTTCAGTATTCCCATGTTCTGTTCAAAAAACTGCCTCTTGTCCAGGTACAGATTCCTCATGAGCACAGTCAAGTGTTCTGGAATACTCATACTTCTCAATGCTGTCCAGAGCTTGTCATGATCCACACAATCGAAAGGCTTTCTGTAGTCAATAAAGCACAGGTAAACATCTTTCTGATATTCTTTGTTTTCAGTCAAGATCCACCAGACATCAGTAATGATATCCCTTGTTCCATGGCCTCTTCTGAATCCAGCTTGAACTTCTGGAAGTTCTCTGTCAATGTATGCTTGTTGCTGTTTCTGTATTTTCTTTAGTAAAACTTTACTCGCATGGAATATCAAAGAGATTGCCCGATGATTTCCGCCTTCTGTTGGGTCACCTCTCTTTGGAATGATCACAAATACAGATCTCTTTCAATCAGTTGGCCAGACAGTTGTCTTCCAAATTTCTTGGCATAGATGAGTGAGTGCCTCCTGTGCAGCCTCACTTTCTTGAAGGATTTCAATTTTTATTCCATCATTTCCTGGTGCCTTGCTCTTTGCCAATTTCTTCAATGCACCTTGGACTTTCTCCTTCAGTATCATTGGCTCTTGATCATATGCTACCTCTTGAAACAGGTGATCATGAACCATGTCCTTTTGTTACAGTAACTCTGTGTATTCCTTCCATCTTCTCTTGATACTTTCTGCATCATTCAATAATTTGCCCAGAGAATCTTTCAATAACGAAATTTGACTTGAATTTTTGCTTCAGCTCCCCCAGCTTGAGAAATGCTGAACGTGTTCTTCATTTTTGGTTTTCTGATCCCAGATCTTTGCACATTTTATTATAATTTTTGGCATTATGTTCTTGAGCTGATCTTTGAAATTTTCTGTTCAGCTCTTGTACCTCCTCATTTCTTGTAGGAAGTAGAGGTTGGGTACTGTGTATATTCTATTATTAAATATTTAATCCCTGCTTGAACTAGACATTTTTATTACATATTATACCTTCCTAACATTATTGACCAACATTTTTCTATCAGTTTGTCATACTTTGGTGGCTTGTGTGTTGCTATGATGCTGGAAGCTATGCAACTGGTACTTTATATGCCAACAGTGTTACAGATGGTGAATAGGTTTCAGCAGAGCTTACAGACTAAGGAAGAAGAAAAGGCATACTACCCATGAAAATCTTATGAATAACAGTAGGACATTGTAGGATATAATGTTGGAAGATGAACCCCTCAGGTTGGAAGACACTCAAAATGTGACTGGGGAAGAACTACGTCCTCAAAATAGAGTTGATCTTAATGACAAAGATGGAACAACTTTTGGAACCTTCATTTACTCATGGAGCAAAACTCAAATCAAGAAGAGACAGGTGAAAAATCCACTAATAATTGGAAAGTGGAATGTACAAAGTAGAAAATAGGAAAATTCGAAGGTGTCAAAATGAAATGGAACTCATAAAGATCAATATCCTAGGCATTAGTGAGTTGATATGGACTAGTATTGGTCATTTTGAATCAGACAGTCATATAGTTTACTATGCTGGTAATGAACTATTGAAGAGGAATAGCATCACATTCATCGTCAAAAAGAACAATTTAAGGTCTATCTATTTTGAACTACAGTGCTGTCTGTCATAGGATAATATCCATATTCCTACAAGGAAGATCTCCGGTAGCATAGTTGTTACAAATCAGCCTGTGAACCTTCGGGTCAGCAGTTTGAAACTACCAGCTGCTCCATGGGAGAAAGATGAGGCTTTCTGCTCCCATAAAGATTCACAGCCTTAAAAACCCTGTGCAGGGTTGTTATGAGTTGGAACCAACTCCACAGCACATAAAAATAACAACAAGGAAGATCAGCTAATATTATTAAAATGTAAACACTAAATCCAATAATGGTGAAATTAAAGAATTCTACCAACTTCTTTAGTCTGAAATTTATCAAACATGCAACCAAGATACATTGATCATTACTGGTGATTGGAATGTGAAAGTTGGAAACAAAGAGAAAAGATCAGTAGTAGGAAAATATGGCCTTGGTGATAAAAATGATGCTGGAGATCACATGATAGTATTTTGCAATGCTAAGTACTTATTCTTTGCAAATACCTTTTTTCAATAATATAAGAAGTGACTATTATTCCAATCTGTTTATAGTCCATGTGAGTAAAGTTTTGCTAAAGGTAGTACAGACATGCCAGAGTGCTCCTTGGAGTCCAAGATGGCCAAACTTCATCTCTCATACTTTGGACATATTGTCAGGTAGGACCAGTCGCTAAAGAGATATCATGTTTGGTAAGGTGAAAGGTCAGTGAAAAAGAGAAATACCCTCAATAAGATGGATTGGCTAAGTAGCAGCATAGATGGACTCAAGCGTGGCAAGAATAGTGAGGTTGGCCCAAGATTGGTTAGTGTTTTGTTCTGGTGTGCATAAGGTCGCTATGAGTTGGTACCAACTCGATAGCACCTAACAACAACAATTATTCTAAGCCTTTCCTGGTGGAATACATAGTAATCAAGTCTTCATCTATGGGACGAGAAAATGGAGAAGCCCAATATCAACAGCCAAAGCAAGGCCAGGGCTGATTCATATACATGTTCAGGCTGAAGCTGTAGAAAATTAAAACAAGTCTACAAGAGACAAAATATGACCTTCATTTTATTCCATCAGAAGTTAGAGACCACCTCAAGAGCAATTTAATGCATTAGACGTTAATGACGGAAGACCAGAGAGTTGTGCAATGATATCAATGGCATCATATATGAATAAAGTGAAAGGTCACTAAAACGACAGAGAAGAAAGAAAAGATAAAAATATATGTCAGAAGAGACCCTGAAACTTGCTCTTGAGCATAGAGAAGCCACAGCAAATAGAATAAATGATGGAGTAAAAGAGCTGAACAATAGCCGCTTTCCTGCTAATCTCTCTTGATAGCTTCTAATTTCTAGTTGTTGTTGTTTGCTGACTAGTCTGTTACAAACCATGGAGACCCTCTATAGGGTTTTTGGGGAGCAACTGGTGAACTTTAACTGCCAAATTTGTGGTTCAAATTGACTTTGCAGTATAGTGCATTAACCCAGAGAGCTATACCAGAACTTCAACTTCTAGTTAGTAGGTGGTAAGATCTTCTGCTGAGAAATAAATGATTCCATTTATTGAGCTTAAATAGTATGGTGAATATTTTCAACATCTAAATAAAATGTAATTTTATCTGACATTGTTGGAATGCAAGAATAAAGGAGGTAAGATCTGCAGAGAAAAGGGAAAACAGGGTGACATCAGAATTTTGAGGCAAATGCAAAAGTTTTGAAATAACTGCTATGAAGAATAAAAGAGAGGACATAACTAGAGAAACAATGCTGTATTATCAACAAAAAATTTCCTTTAAGGTTGGAAAACTTTCAGTTTTAGTGCCAGTTTATGTAAATGCTTATTTTTCTTCAACAACTGTCAGGAACTAGATGTAGGCATTGAGAAATAGATTGACACATGATGCTATTTTGGCAGGCAATTGCCGTATTAGTACTATTATAATAGGTATATTGAAATTTGGGTAAAATACTGCTTACTTAATGTGATGACTCCTGAGATCTCTATTGGTTAAGTTAAGTAACTAGCAATGCCTATGTGACTGAAGGGTATCCAGTCGAGCAAGCTAGAAGAAAAAATATACTGTGGGTATAGAAAGCATGATGTTTACATTTAAGATTTTAGGAATAGGGGAATTCTGGGCAATAATAAGGCACTCTGGTAGTATAGTGGTTACGAGTCGGGCTGCTAACTTCAAGGTCAGCAGTTTGAAACTACCAGATGTTCTGCAAGAGAAAGATGAGAATTTCTGCTCTCGTAAAAACTTACAGCCTCAGAAACCCTATGCACGAGCTTAAATCTATTCAAGTCATCAGTTGTTTCTCTTCATTTTGAGTTATGCTCCATCAGCAAATAAAGGTCCTGCGGGCTTTTCTCCTATGTGCTTTACTCCATTTGCATCATCACAGTTAACTCTACTTTGAGGAGGCAGCTCTTCCCCAGCTGCATTTTGAGTACCTTCCAACCTGAGGGGCTCATTTTCCGGCACTGTATCTGACAGTGTTTCTCTGCTACTCATAAGATTTTCAGTGACTAAAGATTTGGAAGTAGTTCATCACTCTTTCTTCCTAGTCTGCCTTTGTCTGGAAGCTCATCTGAAACCTGTCTACCATGGGTGACCTTGATGGTTATTAAAAATACTGTTGGCATAGCCCTCAGAATCACAGCAACTCAAGCCACCACAGCATGACAGACAGATTAGTGGTGGCTGTTTAGTTTTATGTCAAAACTGTCACTTAAATTTCAATATCAATTCTGATACAATCAAGATGTTCTCTCCCAAGATGGCAGCTCCAGGAATAGCTGAGCATCTTGAATTAGAAAACAATGGATTTCTTGATTCTTCTACAAATTCCCCTAGCTGTAAGCCCTACAATCCTCCAAATATTCCTTTATAAGTGTTTCAGAGTTCCAGCACCATCCCCTGAGCCTGCTTAACCCTGTATTCCATGTTGTTATTGATGGAGCTCCTCACCCTATCCGCCATCTTGATGATGGGGCACAACTCAAAATGAAGAGAAACAGCTTTAAACATCCATTGAAAATCAGAACATGGAATGTACAAAGTATGAGACTGGGAAAATTGGAAATTGTCAAAAATGAAATGGAATGCATAAACATCGATATCTTAGGCATTAGTAAGCTGAAATGGACTGGTATTGGCCATTTTGAATCTGACAACCACATGGTTTACTATGCAGGGAATGACAAATTGAAAAGGAATGGTGTTGCATTCATC